>NW_021703768.1:90084742-90087825 GCF_005190385.1 Monodon monoceros
CACACACACACACACACACACACACACACACACACACACACACACACGGCCTGCCTTAAATATAAAATGTATTGTCATAGTGTACTACTAGAATTTAACTTTAAAAGAAAAATGTTCTCTGCTTGTTCTGCTTGTTTATGACTCTTTAGCTTGTAGAGCATAAAATCAGGCAGTTTTTATTGCTTTTAGGACAGTATTGAAGCAGCTTCTTTGTTAATCAAGTGATAAGATATAGGCCTTTGATCTCATTAGAAACTGAACTGTGGACTGTGGCACTGGTCCTTCCATAGGATTTGGGTGGAGCTGTGGTTCCCAAACAATCTCAGAATTGTACAGTTTTGTTGGTTGATTTTGAACTCGCTGTTTTTAGAATGGAGTACTCTTCCAACCACAAGTTTAATCCTGATAACCAGGCCATTTACCATTATATCAACTCTCTTAGAAAAGACCTCATAAAAATGCCACTTTAAATGTTTTGTTGCTGTTAGCTAAGATGAAAAATTAGAAAAGGATATTCTTTTATATCCTAATATTTATAAATATTAAAAATATTCTTTTAATTTTTAAAAAATATTTAATATTTTTTTAAAATATTCTTTCCCAGAATCTATAGGCAGGTAGACAGTAAAGCATTTCAAAACCAGTGATAAAATGAATGGGCAGGCACTGTTTACTTTTTAGGTATTGTGGGGAAGCAAAGGCTGCTATGTTCAGGGAATTTCTTGGACAACTAAGTTCAGTTTTCAAGTTTCAGTGTCTAAACTTGATTTTGTTTTTAGTTAACTTTCTTAAACTTCAAATCTCAACGATGTTTGCCTTTTGGTAGAATTTCAGGTGTGGACAAACTTTCTCATGTGACTTCTTAGGTGGTAATGTGATATGTTTTCAGGATTACCCGTGATTTGTATGTTGAATTAAGAAGTAAAAGGTCTTCTAGAAGATGGTAAAGTCATATTAGACACTATGTGTCTTTTGCAATTATCTGAAATCACTTTGCTACCTACAAGAAAGTTTGTAGTTTTGAAATAATCTTTTATTTAGTTTCCCAAAACCTTTTAAGTCAGAAACACTATTTTTGGCTATCTCTTTGTACTCTTGCATAAGCCATTGTTTACTGTTTCTGAGAGCCCTAAAACTCCATCTTCACCTATGTTTCACCAAAGGTTTCATTTTATGGGTAGAAAATAGCACGATCACACAGGAGATGTGCTTATCTACTTTTTAAGTTTGCTAAAACTATTGTGTTTTAATGGAGAAGTTCTTCCTTGAATATAACATGGCACCGTTTGGCACAGATCTCCATCATCAGGCTTGGTTTACTATTGCTTTTCATCAGTGATATTTAGGGATAGGCTGTGTCTCAGAGTTGCTGAAGCAACTCATCAGAAAAATTCCAGCTTCTCAACAGGTGTATTTGCTTAATTGCTTTTGCTTCTGTTTAATTGCATCCGTCCATCAATGCAACTTCTGAGTTTTCTTCTGTTGGCCATGGGATCTGGGTTTCATATCAAAGGGTGGTTTCAGTAAATTAGAGGGCCCTCTTCTGCTTCTGTGGCTGTAGCCTAGCTTGCCGTCATGCTTCAATGGCCAATTTGGAAATTAATAGGCTCTGATTTGGCCCGTTTACTTATTCCAATAAACACACACTCATCAGAACTAAATGCTTGTCTTTTCTCCTCTTCCCCTCCCCTCCTGTCCCCTACTACTGAGCAGTCAGAAATGCCCAGTGGCTGACGAACAGCCCTTTAGCAGGAGCAGGGGCCACGGAGAATTCACCAAGCCCCAGCTCTCCAAGGTGGCAGTGCTGGGTCTGATTAGTCAGTTAAAGAATAGAGGTTGTTTTGAACGGAGTACTTAGAGTATTAGCATAACAAAAATACTAATAAAAAATAAATATGCAGACCTCAGATTGCCTCTGGATGTCTCAGTGAGTGGAATAAACTTGAGCTCAAGCCTTTTTTGCTGATGGTAGATTTTTGCAGCTTGGAAGCAGAAAGCTTCAGAAGTTTGTGGGAAATGACAGATAAATAAGTTGGATATAATGTGAAGTTAACTTAAAGTGCTGTTCAGATGAGTTTTACTGTACTTGCTTGGACTGAACCTGAAACCAGCATATGTAACTATTCAAAGTGGCAGATCCATCTTTCTTTTTGCTGTCTCAAGCCCAGAGCATTTTTTTCCCCAACAAGACTACAGTTTGTGAAAAATGGAGATATTAGATCACCTGAAAGACTTTCTTCCAAACTATATAGCCTCCCATGTTTGTATCTGAGCTCCTGGGAAAAAAAAGAAAAAAAGCCCAGTTATGGAGATAGAGCCTTTTCTTGGTAGCCTCTGTGACCCATTTCCATCTATCCTTTTCTTTCATACACTATTGCGTGAGGGCGCAGCTTGTCTGGATCCCGTCTTAGTGGGTTTTAATTAAATCACTAACCCAGGCCTGTGACAGAGATGTGAAATCTTTAGGGTGTTTGACTCTCTAGGTGTTCATAGTACCTGAAAAGGGTTTGGTTATGCAGCGCTAAAGCGTCTGTACTAAGAAATACTTGACAGCTCTTTTGAACTTTGGCCTCTTGTAAACTAGGCTTCTGAGTGATTGATCAAAATGCATAGACAAACTGACTTTTGATCTTAGGTGCTACGAATACTTCAGCCAACTTCCAAGCTTTTATAGATTGGCTTTGGTTTTAAATTTCTTAAGATAACAAAAATATCTATTCTTGAACTTATTAAACTATTTTCAGGCATAGACTAATTTTGCCCCCTTTAAACTGAGTGGATATGGTTATTTGGATGAGTATTAATGACTAGAGCCTGTTGTTAGTACCAAATTCATGATCAATGGGGGTTGGGGGGAGGGAGATTATTAATATTTTAAGATTACATACTGAAATTTTATGTTTACTAAACCAGTTAATCACACAAAAGATTTTATTATCTCTGAGCAAGAAGGGTGAAGAAACAGAAAATGAGTTTTATTATAGATTGTCTTTACTGAGTATCCGTTCATATTAAACCTTTCAAATTCCATTTACTTGAAACATTCTTTTAAAACCTAAGGTAATGCAAACCTGACAAAATAT
>NW_021703768.1:90087835-90314497 GCF_005190385.1 Monodon monoceros
TACTCTTTGATTCTTCTCTCCATAAAGTAACTTTTGCCCAATTTAATCTTCAGCAGAAAACAAAGGCAAGGACAAAAATCAACCAACACTTCCCAAATTACATAAACTGTGTGATCATTGTTGATTTTGAAACAGAGTTGGGAGGCCCAGGTGCAGCCTGACTTCTGGTTTTGTTCTTGGTTTGGTATTTAACTTTAGTTTCTCTATTTGTGTTCTCTCCAGATTCTGAAAATAATAAGCAGTACAGTTTAAAATCTCTCTCTTAACATCATTTAAGCTATTAAAAACGCTGTGTTTTTATTTTCATTATTGTTCGGACATTACATTCAAAAGGTTTCTAGAAATATTAAATTAGAGGAAATTTTGTGCTCACAAGCTTTAAAAGCTTCAAAAGATCAGAGATTTCTAATGAAACATCATGCTTTGCCTTATATCAAGTTAAATAAATCCTTTTTATGGTGACCATAACTTAATGAAATGCCCTTTTAGGACTATTTTATGATTTCTAAAAGATTATTTCATTTGTAGAAAATAACACTTTTCTGGAGGAAAAGGTGGGAGAGGTGGGGATTAATCTTTCTTGTAGTGTAATCATCTTTCATTAAATTGAAGCTGTAAATGTTACCAGATATGCTGCTTTAGCTTTTATCATTAACCTTGGATTAGAAGATAGAATATAATACAAGCAGAAACCCCTGTACCACCTTGTGTTATAGTAATTTGTTATTTTACCATCACAAAAAATACGTATCTTGCTGTGATGTTATGATCAGTAAGTGACATTCACGAGCCGTAGTTTCATTTGTCTTCAGAGTTGTAATTATTAGACTGGTGCTATTTTCTGACATAAACTGCTACTTTGAAGAATTAGGTTGCTATGGGTTACCAACGTATCATGTTCATTTGCACTGACACAAGGTTCAGGTTCCAGCTCTGTTAATATATACCTTCAAGGTATTTTTTCCCCCTCAGGACTATGTTCTCCTAGGCAGGTGTTTGTGAGTGAGTGAGTGAGTGAATGTGTCTGTGTAAACCATGTTTCAACCCTTAGGAGAAATACCTTAAACGCAGTAAATACTTTTGCCTGTTTTCCACCAACATATTATGAAAGTACTGCATGTAGTGGATCTTGCCAAAAGAAAGTACACAGTAGCCTGGGGGTAAAATGTAATGAACTGCCATCAAGAAGTATGGAAGAAAAGACTTTCCTTTGGCTGAAATGACTGATAATTTCCTTCCAAGGGCATATTTAGCAATCAAAGAGAAGTTGCTTTGTTTTTCTTCTGTTTTGAATATATAATCTAAATGGATTCATAACATGACCCTTGACTTTTAGAGAGTCAAAATGAATTGTATCCAGTTAAACATATAAGAGAATCACTTTGGGAATTAGAGATCTGAATCCTTAGTTTCACCTCTAAGCAAACTAGAGTGACCTTGAGTTTGTTCTTTAACTTCTTAGGAGAGAAAGACCAGATGGTCAATTAGGTATCACCATAAAAGAGTCTCAACAACACTTGTTTTCACATCAAGTTTCTTTGGTGCTTGACTCCTTGCTCCTAAATTCATCTTCTAAGGATGCTTGAATCTGGGGCCCTCATCCCTGGAGTCCTTCCACTTATAAACAAGGTCTCACAGCTTCGCTGAAGTTGTTTTTATTTCCATAAAAAGATTCATGAGGATATTAAAATGGTTTATAATCAATCTCTCATTTTTCCCAGGACTACGTTCCATATTTAGTTTGATTTAAGAGTAAAAAGCATTAAGTAAGTTATGGCTAGGCAGACTTAGGTAATTAAAACATTTTTGGAATATCATAATATGCAATTGACTGCTAAGAATTTTTTTCCTGTTAATTGGAACTTTTAAAAAATGAAATAAGTAGCTATGTGTCAAATCTGATTCTTCCCTATAGGCATGAAAAGGAAGGTTATTTTAAGGGACTATAAGTACATTCTGGTTACACAAATTCAGAACTCAGAGGTTATCTTGGGGGCTGTTTGACAGCAGCTGCTGCATTGAAGGCATAGCTTCCTAGTGGGAAATAGCATCATCTCCCACAAATATGTGTTGTACTAAACTCAGATGAAGGGAATAGGGATGGGAAACACAGGGAAGTGTGACGGTTAAGAGCTCCGACTCCAGAGTCAGCCCATGTACATTTCATTCCCAGCTTCCAAACCCGCTCTGCCGCTTACCAGGTGTTTGACCTTGTGCAGGTTATTACATACATGGTCTTGGCTTCATCATCCTAAAAATGATGACAATAATAGAGTCTTCCTCATAGGAGTGTTGGAGGATTAACTGAGTTAATGTACATAAAACCTGACACACACTAAGTGTTGTATCTCCTTAAGAAGGATGTGCAGGCCTGAGAGAGTGGTCATTGGAGGGTTGAGGCATTTGGAGAAGATTTGATAAAGGAAGTGAGTTTCTGAGATGCTAGGTCTTAGAGAAATGTCACTTGAATGGGCAGAAAAGAGGAAAAGAATAGCACAAAGTGTGAAGTGGTGTGGGTGAGATCAAATTCCCTTGTTCCTATAAGAATTTGAAGAATCTGTGTCCGTTACATATTTGTAATTTGACATCTAGTTTTCCTTTATACATTTAAATATTTGCAAAGGGTTTTATTTTTGGTATACTGTAAATATTAACATTTTAAGATAAGCATATCCAATGGGTAGCAATTTGATACTAAATCATGCATTTTTTTTTAAGAGCTCCTGACTTATTTATTTATTTATTTATTTAAAACTTCTTTGGCTGTGTTGGGTCTTCGTTTCTATGCGAGGGCTTTCTCTAGTTGCGGCAAGCGGGGTCCACTCTTCATCACGGTGCGCGGACCTTTCACTGTCGCGGCCTCTCTTGTTGCGGGGCACAGGCTCCAGACGTGCAGGCTCAGTAGTTGTGGCTCACGGGCCTAGTTGCTCCGCGGCATGTGGGATCTTCCCAGACCAGGGCTCGAACCCATGTCCCCTGCGCTGGCAGGCAGATTCTCAACCACTGCGCCACCAGGGAAGCCCAAATCATGCATTTTTTAAAAGCCTCAACAAACTCTTTTATTTTATTTTTTTTCTTCGATACGCGGGCCTCTCACTGTTTTGGGCTCTCCCATTGCGGAGCACAGGCTCCGGACGCGCAGGCTCAGCGGCCATGGCTCACGGGCACAGCCGTTCCGCGGCATGTGGGATCCTCCCGGACCAGGGCACGAACCCGTGTCGCCTGCATCGGCAGGCGGACTCTCAACCATTTCGCCACCAGGGAAGCCCCTCAACAAACTCTTCTTAAACAAATTTCATATCATTATTTTCTCCTTGAACTCATATTTCCATTCTACTTCCTCCACCAAATTTTATCTTAATATAATACTTTATGCTTGAGAGTCTTATTATTGGTCAACTTTTCATTCTTCTGAAAGAAATATATATATGTGTTTTAAATATATATATATATGTTTTAAAATTCTGTCATCCTAAAGCTCGAAGTATTAAATTTCTTCTGGATTGAGTTATAAAAAGTGTTATAGTATATGATTGATCAAAATATATAATTGATCTATATATATTACCACTTTGATCATTTATAAACTTTAATAGAAACATTTTTCTTAATGACATGAATTGTACCGTTTGTATCCTAAATGTTTATGCATTCATTGGTAAATGTTACTTATTGCTAGAAGAGATAGGTTTCAGCATTGATTTTATTCTTATTGTTCTTATAAATGAAAGGCAAAGGAATGTTGCTAACATAAATAAGTAGGTGGAAATTGAAGGAGTTTAGTTATGAGAATGCCATTTAATTCCTTGAACTCCTTCTGAGTTATATTCCATAAATCACAGTGATTTATTGCCAAACATTAATCAATTATTTTTAATGATCTACTGTCTGACAACTTTACTAGGTAACCTTCAATTTTGTTGAAAGCCAACAATTGGAAAACCATGTGTTTTGCAAAAATATTTGTTCCCTGGTTGTTGAAGTTCAATCAGACACCAATACTTCAAATTGTTTTTGTTCAGCCCCACTTGAGTTAGGGTGGGTGAGAGGCATGCTGCTGCCTTTTTTTTCTTTCTTTTTTTTTTTTTTTTGGTTAAGCTGGGAGAAGGAATAGTGAAAGTGTGGTTTAAAAAAAAGAAAAGGAAGAACCACATGCTTCCATGGCAGGTCTGTTTCAGTGGAATCTGAGCTTCCTATCTAAAAGCACCTTGGAAAAGAGTATGTTTGCAAGAACAGGAAGTAGGCAACTCCAGAGTGACTGTCAGTGTGGAGGCAGGCAGACCACTGAGATTACTCCAGCATCCTTCCTTCTCTGTACTAGACCAGCCCAAGTCTGGACTGTGGGTCATGAGCTGTTTATTCGCCTCCCAGGTTAGTTAGACCACGTCTGTTTTGGATTTAAAAGAATGTTACTGATGTAGGTGTTATGTTCCTCCAAAACAGGGCTTCTAAAAAACCTGTTGGTTTTTAAAATCAGTGTTTATTAGAAAAAAAATGACAGATTCCCAGTTTTGTTGTGTATGTTTCAGTTATTAGGCCTTTTTCACATATATCATACTTAATTGGTAGAATCTTTAACCAGAATTTGTAATCTGTGTGATCGAAATGCTATACCTTTCTTATTATGCATTTACTTTTGTGTCATTGTGAGAATTATTGAAATGAAGAGCATAAAGTACGTAGACTAGTGCCCAGCTCATACGTTGATCAGTAAGCAGTGGTAGTTATTTATCTAGTGCTTTATAAATGAAACACAGTGATGCATCATTATTTTCTTAAATTTGAATCTTGGAATGAAATTTACTAAACTGTGTATTCCTGAAAGCAGATGTTAAAATTTTCACTTGTGGAGAAATAATCAACGTGAACATTTACAGGCCTGGAAATCAGCAGGTACCTCAGAGAATAAATTAGGTCTTGTAATGGATGATAAGTTGAGTCAGTCAACATGGATAAAAAGGTCATCCGGTTGTGGGAATTACTACCATTTCTATTCTTGGTACTTTCAGATGGGAGTACAGTTTGTTTTTTTTTAAATATAGTCATGATAATATTTGCTCTTTAGAAACATTATCTACATGTTGACCTACTAAATTTATCATTGTTGTCTATTGTCAGTTAAGTGTATGTGTCAAACTAAGCAGTGTGTGTTAATTAATAATCATGTGTCAACTCCCAGTTAAGTTGGATAAGTTTACAAAAACAATGTCACAAAGTAAATACACACTAGGAGAGTTACTCTTATATTTTTGATCATTTAAATACAAAACAAAATACTCCCAAAATTGAAGGGGAGATATTCAAAATTAGGAGCCCTGGTTTTTCATGACAGTTCTTATTGCCTTACTTCTGCTATGACATGAGGGCTCAGTCCCTCTCTCCGTTCAGACACAGATTTGAGGAAAAGGGATGAGGACAGCAGGTTGATAGCAAGGTTCCATTTTTGCCCCAGAGTACACATTTTAAGGACAGCCACTGAAAGACCTTGCTTTAAATCCTGGGTGGGTTTTTTGAGGATTTATTTTATATTTGATTTCCTATGTATGTCACATTTCAGTTAGACTTTTGTTTGAAGGCTTAAACACCTCTCTTAGGGCTGTCACCTTCACTTTTCATTTTCCCAGGTGGGTGTGGGCCAGTTGCTGTTTTTCCATCTTGATCTGATAACTTGTCCTAAGCACACATTGAGTGCCACTAATAAGATATTGGATTCTTGCTGGAGTGAGAGAGGGGCTCTCCTGCTCTTTTCCCCAAGCTGCTGCCTCTTATTCCTATAACTACTTCAGTGTCGTGAGAGAGGCGTCCGATTTATATTCCTTGGAAAAGTATGCCTTGCATTTCAGAATTGTTATAATAAGGTGGTCTAGGCAGGTGGAGAGGGCTGAATTAGGCTGGTCCAGATAGATTTTAGAATGATGTGGCATGAAGAGAGTAGATTGTGCAGAGGAGATACGCCTAGGATTCTCCAGAGGCCCTCAGTTGCTGCTCAGAGCCATGACCACAGCCTTTGCATCTGCATGACTTAGTCATTAGACCATCCTGGATATTTGCTCCATCTCTTCTTTCAGGCACAGGGCACGTGTTCGAGGCGCCCTCCAGTTTTTCTCTCCATACTCAAAGGAGTATGTTTCTTGGTTTCCTTAAGACCAGTGCTGAGCAACAGAGTCAAGAGGGTCTTGCCTTCCGACCCTGATCCCTTGCCTCCTTAGTTTCATTTTTCCCTGCCATCTTAGAAAATATTCTTTTTAAAAAATGCTTAAAATTATTTTTATGTATAAAATGCAAATTATATACATGTATGTGTGTGTGTCTATTTACACACATACTCTTTTGACAAAAATTTCACACATTATTATAACAAAAGGCTCTCTGGAATCTGTGTCTGGCCCCTATCCACTGCTCAAGAGAGGTAATACAGATATTTGCACACTCTCTTTCTCTCTCTCTCTCACACACACACACACACACACACACACATCTACAGAAATGTGTAGTATTATGTTTGTGTCTGTTTCAGCATAACGTTTATTGTACTGTGCAAACGCTCTGTTTGCTTTTCCCATCAGATCTTTCTCTGCCAGGACAGAGAGTTGCCTCCTTCTTTTCATTTGCTACACAGCATTCCATAGCATGGGTGTACCTGATTTTATTATTTATTTGCCTGTTGATGGACATCTAGCATGTTTCCCCATTTTTTTTACTCTTGGCACCAGTGCGCTCGCTGTAAACATGCTTATGCTCGTGATTAGTGTTCATTTTAGGTAGATAAGAGAGGTAATTAGGGTATGTGTCTTTAATATTTAATATATATTACTTTATTGGCTTCTAAAGTGACTGTGACATTTTAAAAGAGATTTTTGGATTGTTTTAAAGAAGTTTTGGGTTCTGGCAAGCCTTGTCCCTTAATTTTATTTCACTCAATTCAGTAACTCTTGCAGCTTATCAGATCCCAGATCAGTGCCCTCTCTCCTTGTTTGAAAATAGTCTGGAGCTCTCCTCTCTACTTAAGCATTCCTACAAAGCTTTTCCCAATCCTTGGTCCCAAAGTAATTTCAACATTTTCCAGTAGTTGGTCTGCTATTGAGGCATGATGGTTGAGAGGTTTAGTCCTGGTTCTGCCAGGCCTTGTGATCTGGGGCAGATAATTTCCTCCTAGGCTTAGGGTCAGGAATGATTATATGTAAAGCCTATAGTGTATGGTACCTAGTAAGCACTTGGTACTTGTTGGCTGTTGTCATTCCCCCATGCAGCTGAACCCTTCACTCACTTCTTGTATACCTATTATGTGCTGGGAGCATAAGATAAATAAGACATGGTCCCTATACCTGAGGAACTGACCTTCTAACATGCATGTGTTTGCCCAAAATGAAAGTACTTACTCCTCTTTTATCTATTTGAACCTTATCTATAGCCCATCTGCTTTCTCCCAACCAGTTAACTTCTGCATCATGAGGGACAGCCTCTCACATCTTTACTCATTCTGTTTAACAGTGATTCAGCACCGACCACGTGCCCAAAACATTGTTAAAAACTGAAATATGAGATAGTGTGTAAGACAGTCTGTGTTTGTGAGCAGCTCATAGGCTCTAGGGAGGAAAAATTAAAGAGCTCCAGGGTTCTGAAACACTCGTTTGGCTTCTCTGTTATAGCTTTTCACCTGTGAACTGGCTAAATTTTACTTTGCATTGCCTGTGTGTTAGTAAGGATAAACAATCTCCATCTTCTCTTCTCCAAGGGCACAGAGTGTGAGGTGCTAGCAAAAGGGCACTTAGTTCTCTGTTGAAACCTGGGAATGGCCTCACACCTGCTCCCCCTCCCCCATGGACTACTCTTGTTAAGTAGGAGCTATTTTCTTTCCCAGGATTGGAGGAAAACTAGAAGGACTTAGAAAGCCCTGGCCATCTATGCTCAGGTAGAACCATTTTAGCAAAAGTATCTTTTGCTGCCACATCCTGCAAAGATCCAGCATATCACTGGGACCACTGGGTTTGTACCCCTGCTTCCTGGGGAGTTCTGCCCTCAGTCCCATGAGCTTCTTTGGGACTGACACATCTTAGGAATTCTTGACACAGAATAGGAAAAGTCAGCAGTCTTCTTTCTCCCTCACACATGTTCTTCTTTTAAAAATAATTAATTTTCTTTGAGAACTCAGGGATACCTCCTTGCTTTTTTTTACCATTACAGGTTTCATTTGGTTTGTTCACAATAAGTATATTAAGTCTGAACTTATTTTAAGTCTGCCCTGGCACAGAATTTAAATCAATGTCTTGCTGAATTGTGAATGGACGTGAAGGCTCCTTTTAAAGGAGCTTTAAGCGTTTGTTGCCCCAGCAGGATCTGAGCATAATACTGAGCTTGAGAAAGATGATTTTCTCAATAGAAATAATTTATCATTGCTAGAGATAATGTGAAATTACTAGTTTTTTCTCGAAGCATGTTTTTTGTAAATGTTTTCCAGAGATACATACCTTGAAATTAATGATGGTCTCCTTTGTGAAGACTTTATTTCATTTCATGTATTTTGTTGACCCCTGAGATAATAGTCCATCTAGAGAGGAGAAAACATAAAGCAGTACTAAAAACACTATGAATGCTTTCAGTAAAGTAGAGTCACTTGCCATCTGCTGTTTTCCCTAATGCTGCATTAATACTAGCATCTCTAGTGCTACATGTTGGGTTTTGGGCATCTTTGGTTCATTTGTGAATGCTTGTCTTTTAAAATTTTATATACAATTCATTTGGTTTTAGAAAAATATTCTGGATAATGTAAGTATACTGGAAGGAAAGTTTGCATTTAAAGTAATGCATTTCCCAGTTCAAAGAACACACTATTGTTCTATCACCAGCATATGCGCTTGCTTTTTTCTTTTCCCCCCCAAACTTCCCAATAGTGGTGAAGAAGTTTGGATCAGCTATGTTGGCAGGTTCTTGTAATTCTCAGAAGGAAATGTATGTATGCATTTAATTAGCAGAGGTTAGTGGTTCAGACTGTGGCTATAAAGCAGGAAAAAAAATGGCACTTCCTTCCCCCACCCATGGAGATCATGCTCATCATAGTAAGAAACTGAAGTTGGCTCTGGTTGAGGTTGTTGAGTTGGAAAGACAACATCTACCAGAAGAGAATTTCTGTGAGCATTCTGAAAATTATATTGATGGAAACTGCAGCCCATTTAGTATTTTTACCATATTATTATTTATGGTGTACAATTTCCAGTTGTACTTTTCACATAAACCTATAATGCCTGGGCCAGCTGCATTTACATTTTTTCCACAAATCCCACAGATCCAAACTTCCTTTCTATTTGCTGTCTAAACTCTGGGGATTCTTCTTGGCTCCTGGAAAAAGTCTTCCTCACTCTCTTTCTCCCCTCCCTGCTTTTCTGTACACAGCCCTCTTTCTCTAAAGAGTACGCTGGTTATCAGCAGAGTGACAGATTGTGTGTGAGAAGGGGGAGAGGTGGGTCATGAATAACAATGGTGGTTAAGTTTCCAGGGTTCTTGGAACTTCAAAAAACTTCAGCTGTATGAAATAGGATATGGCCAATCTTTCTTCTTTGACCACTTTCGTAATCATTCTCTTTCTTAGAAGATCCTACAGTATCTTTTATATCCACTCAATCTGTATTAAGAGTGTTGGGTTTCTTCATAACTCCTCTCTCCAGCTCTGAAATAGACCCAAGGGTTCGCTGAGGACCTGAAGATATAGTTAGGGTAGCATGACAGATAGAAATTAGTAAATACTTTAGGCTTATCCAAAAAAACAAAAATGTTCGATACATCTGGGACTTTTTCAGGCTCTCCTCTGCTTTATATAGCAAAGGGCAAAATGAATCACTCCATAACAAGGGATCCTAAGAGACACCAAACTCAATTTAAATTGATTTAAGTTCTGGGGAGCTCTCCAGATTATACTTCACAAATACTAATGTGGTAATACCAGTTTTAGCCATAACTCATTGCATTGGACCTCCTGTCTCTTTTCCTGGCTATAGATCATGGGTAGTAATACACTGTCTCTTGAACCACCAGGGTGTAAATTTCACTGCTCATAATTTCCAGTGTGTGAGGAGAGCCTGGTGAAGAAGTAGGCTTGAATGGCTCTGTTGGGGAGTGGCAGTGCACATGAGTGGTGGATTGGCCTGTAGTGTGGCTGACCTTTTCTCATTTAATGTCCTCTTTCCTCTCTGGAACTCATTGCAGAATCATTTGCATGTTATATTTCACCTACATTTATCTCATTCTAGCCTCTTCATCCTTCTGTTGAGTTATATATGCCCCTGAATAAATGTTTTCTATTGTCTGATTTAAAAAAAGGTGAATTGTGACACCATTTGGCATATGAGAGATAGTAAAGATAGGAAGTAGGAAACAGGAAAATACCTGTAACGTTAGAAAGAGTTCTGTATAGTATATTTAAGAAAAGCGGGTAGCAATTATTTTTTATTAATGTATATATTCTTTTAACTTTAGGAATAGAAGGACAGTCTGTGGAAATTTCCAATATTGTGGACATCCGAAAAGAACATAACCGTGAGATTGCAATGAGAATTTCTTCTAGCATCAACAACCAAAATAGATTTTATACTGACCTAAATGGATACCAGGTAATTTCCCTTTAAAATGTTTAAGTAATGGTTATAATATGTAACTTTTATATGTGATGATGGGCCAGTTAATTTTGGAATCTTTGAAAAAATATGCTTAAGGTTGCAAATTATTTCTAAAATAAGACTGAATTTTAACAGACACTTTTAGGTTCTGTATTCAACCATATTTTCAAGGTTAGAACAAATATATTAACAAGACTACTTTGTGAAATGTCTATTTGTAAGGATTTATTTTTTCAAAGGAAGATTTAGTGACCATTACACATGTTAAATACCTTGATGCTAAAATGTATATGAATTTATATAATAGAAAGGAAATATTAATTAGGGACTGATGGAGTATATCTTTTTTTTTCCTCATAAGGAATTGGTCTATGTATATTTAGTTTATTCCACATATGTTTTTAAATGTATGATTTAATACTGGGCTCTTTTAAATTTCAGGAAAACTCTTCTCTCTACTGATGTATATGTGTGTGTACATATATACACACACATATATGTGTACATAGACATAGATATACAAATAAAAACATCAGTTTAGAAATGTGAGTAGGTGTGTATTTAGTCAAAATTTTCATGAAATAGTTTGAAATAGTAATGGGAAAATTGATTCATAAAAATTTTTAAGATTGTCATTTCTCTAATTTACTAGAGCTCTTTTGATTGTTACCTAAATCTCTGTATTCAGAGTGTATGTGTGTAACAACATATCTTTGAAATAATACTATTAGAGACATGAGCATGTTTGTTTTTGTTTGTTTGTTTGTTTTGCGGTACGCGGGCCTCTCACTGCTGTGGCCTCTCCCATTGTGGAGCACAGGCTCCAGACGCGCAGGCTCAGCGGCCATGGCTCATGGGCCCAGCCGCTCCATGGCATGTGGGATCTTCCCGGACCGGGGCACGAACCCGTGTCCCCTGCATTGGCAGGCGGACTCTCAACCACTGCGCCACCAGGGAAGCCCCATGAGCATGTTTTTGAGGCATTAGCATTTTAGAAATTTCTGGCTACGAATAGAAATAATTTCACAAATGCTGTTACTTTGATTTTCAACTGGGATGAGTGGAAGGGATTGTGATAATTTTCTCTTCTACAATTTCCTGCAAAAGTTAAATTTAAACCTTTTCAGAGCATAAAAATTGCAGCATACATTTTGAATTAACATGTTAATTCTTCTACAGCTGTTTGATTTTCAAATGAAGCCCTGGCTTTATGGTGATTCATTTTCCTTGTGTACAAAAGAAAGGCTTTTCTTAAAGTCTTACAGAAGCAGTAATATGTATGTGTGGGTGTATACATGAATGAAAAAACTTAGTAAAAATGAATAAAAATGTGAATTTTCTTTACAAGGTTCGACCATTTTAATAAATAGGAAAATATTATTTTTAAGTCTATAGCCTAAGTGTTTCCTCTTTTTTAGAATAGGCCATTTCTTAAGCTTTGAAAAGAGTAGTTACTTGGGCCAAACTAGAAATCTAGACCCGCAGGTGGGGAATGAGGGTAACAGCTACACAATTGTGACAGTTTTAAATGTCTTTTTTTAAGTATACAACTAAATGGAGTAGGAAGGTCAGGATTGGAGATTTCTTTCTAATTAGCTTCCCTTCCTTCCTTCCTTTTTTTTTTTTTTTTTTTTTAACATTTTACAGTTGTTTTTTCCACCAGTTTGTTAATGTCCTAGGGCTGTGATATAAACCGCCACAAACTGGGTGGCTTAAAACAACAAAAATTTATTCTCTCACAGTTTTGGACATTAGGAGTCTAGAATCAAGATGTAGGCAGGGCCCCACTCCCTCCATCGGCTCTAGGGAAGTATAACCTTGCATTTTCTAGCTTCTGGTGGTTGCAAGACAATCCTTGGTACACCTTGCCTTGTAGACATATCACTCCAATCTCTGTCTGTGCTGTCACATGGTCTCTTTGTGCCTCTGAATGTCTCTCTCTGTGTCCAAATTCCCCATTTCTTGTAAGGACACCATTCTTTTTTTTTTTTTAATCTTATTTTTTAATTTATTTTTGGCTGTGTTGGGTCTTCATTGCTGTGCACGGGCTTTATCTAGTTGCGTTGAGCGGGGGCTACTCTTCGTTGCGGCGTGCGGGCTTCTCATTGCGGTGGCTTCTCTTGTTGCGGAGCACAGGCTCTAGGCGTGCGGGCGCACGGGCTTCAGTAGTTGTGGCGCACAGGCTTAGTTGCTCTGTGGCATGTGGGATCTTCCCGGACCAGGGACTGAACCCGTGTCTCCTGCATTGGCAGGCTGATTCTTAACCAGTGCACCACCAGGGAAGTCCCAAACATCTAGTTTGTTTTTTGTTTTTTTTTTTTTAACATCTTTATTGGAGTATAATTGCTTTACAATGGTGTGTTAGTTTCTGCTTTATAACAAAGTGAATCAGTTATACATATACATATGTTCCTATATCTCTTCCCTCTTGCGTCTCCCTCCCTCCCACCCTCCCTATCCCACCCCTCCAGGCGGTCACAAAGCACCGACACCATTCTTTAGATTATCGCTCACGCTAATCCAGTATAACTTGATTTTATCTGCAGAGACCATATTTCAAAGTAAAATCACATTCACAGGTTCTGGGCGAACATGAATTTGGGGGGACACTATTCAGAACCAGTAAGTTGAATGACCTACTGCAGGGTTGTTGTGAAGATTAAAGATCTTATCTGTGAAATTCTCAATACTGTGCCTGGCATTAATGGTTACTCAATACATGTTAACTATTATGTTTATGTTGAACTTCTCCTTTTCTGAGTTTCATGTCGAACTTTCATGAGTTTAAAAGAAGAGATGGCATTTTTATGTGGTATAAGATTTCTGATAACAAAGTCTCTGTTTGATGTCTCCTCCTGAGGTTTGAGTGAGTCTCCTTGACCCAGATCAGCTTAGTGCATTGTCAGTCTCTCAAAATATAAAATTAGAGTTGTATTTCATGCATTCAGATACTAGACCAAGAAAAATTGGAATTTGGAACTATCTACATTGAAACTAAACAAGAAGAGTAAGCCTTGAATAGTTTTTAAATATAAATATGCATTTGATTATTATAACATAGTATGTTAGAGGATTTGGTGAGGAGATGTGTGGTATTTATTAAAACTGATTCAAGAATCATAAGAGATATTTCTTGAAAGGGGATAGAGAGCTATTATGCTTAGCCTTCATTATAAAAGCAGTATGTTAGATGTAAATGAGAAGTGAATCCTTAATACCTTTATAATTTGTTTTATGCAAATATTGGAGAGCTAGAAAACTTGTTAAGGATTTTTATTCTGAATTTAAATAGTAATGCCTATTTTAAAAATCTGGACAAGTTCTACCTTTCTCACTTAAAAATTGTTTTCTAAGATGCTCATGATTTTCCTTCATATTGTTTTGAAGAATGTTTTCATTTCTAAGTTAGCTGTTCTATTGGACAAGAAAGGTGCTGTACCTTTTTCTGTTTGGAAGGAAAACCATCTGTAGTGGATAGTAATTTTTTTAAGTACATGTGTAAATATCACTTGATTTTTTTTTCCTTAACGAGAACTGTTTGGTCTTACAGATTCAACCTAGAATGACACTGAGCAAATTGCCTCTCCAGGCGAACGTTTATCCGATGACTACAATGGCATATGTCCAGGATGCTGAGTATCGCTTGACCCTACTCTCTGCTCAATCTTTAGGTGTTTCGAGTTTGAAAAGTGGTGTGTTGTTTAGATTCTTTTTTGCTCTTATAAGTTTCACTCCCCAGTGTATAATCTTTCTGCTGGTAATATGTATTAATTATCATCCCCAGTCACAGGCTTTCCTCTTTTGAGAACCAGACTGTTAATTTTGAGCTTTGTGAGACCAATGTAAAATAATAAATTTCCTTCATCTTCAGATGAAAAAAGAGGGATCTAAAAGTCCATGAAACTGATTATTTTTAAAGATAATTTACTCCTCCTGATGGCTCATTGTTTGCAGAAGTCTGTCATTATTGTGACTGATTGGGAATGGAAATTCAGACTCAAATTAAACTAAGTTTAGATAGAGTTCAGATAACTTAACCAGGTTTGCAAAGGTGGAAAGTTACAGTTCAAACTTAGGTCCTTCTCTGAATCCCATCCTTCTAGGACACTACCAGCTGAAAAGAAGAAAGGGAGTAGAGATGATACAGATATGGGGATAAAGAGGTGACAGACATGACTTTACAGATTCCAAAAGAGAGAATGAAATGGAGTGAAAGAGAAAATAGATAGTAGACGCTGATTGATTTTTTTTTAGAACTTTCTATTGGGAGACTTTCTCCCTCATAATACATATTTTTAATTATCATATACGTGTCAATTGCTCTTCTTTCCTTACATACTAAGAGGTGCTAAGACAAGCATGTTATGGAGCCAGGCAGATAATAAATGTGTACAGATGCCTGGCATATTCATTTTATATTGGGCATATGCATACAAACCCATTATTTGTATTGTGTATATACATGCATTCTGTACTTCCACACACAGAAAACCTTACTACTTATCATTTTTCTTTGTGGCCTTCATTAAACAAAATCATGAGATCATGTCATGAAGACATGAATACAGTTATAAAAATAATAATGGCATCATGTTGGGGCTCCAGTGGGGAGTGCTGGGATTTGAGTGAATTGCGGAGCACATTCCCCCTGTACACTGGGGTGACCACTGCTTTGTGTCAGCTACTTGTCACCATGGAGAAAGGGGCCCAGTGTTGCCAAATTTTTCAGTTTTTGAAGAAAAGCCCAGAAGTTTGGAATTTTATGAGAAGTTGCCCATTCTGTAACTTGTGACATAATTTTTTAAAAATCAGAACATAAAGCCTCATTTTTAAACTCTGCCTTAAATTCTCAAAACTGGGCTCTACTTAAATAGGGGACTAGACCTTAGGATTCAAGTGGTCATGAACCAAACAGTATTATCTCACTTCCCTGATCAAGAGAGCTATGGACATAAAAACAATTTGAGTACAGGCCAGGAAGTTACTCAGTGTCACATAGTATATTGGCTAACATTTGGAGGCAGAGAGAAGAGTTAGAACTGACAAAGAGATTGATATACTAATTTGAGTGTGAAGAGATCAAATTCTACATAGGCATGGGGACAGTTAGCCCCAGTGCCTGAAGAGCATGTTCTGGACAATTGTCTTATGAAATATGGAGAAAACAACAATGAAAATTCTAACCAGCACTGTTAATTTTATGTACTGGATACCTAAACTGAGAAGATAGAAACTAAACAGAGTTGGTTTGACTATGTAAGCATAATAGTTATTAAAATCCTTTACGTAGTTCCCTTTTATGCCAAATGATTGCTCAATACAGTAGCAAATATGAATGAATGGATGGATGAATATATATGTTTAAACACATATAACTTTAGTGGGTTTTGGGGGAGTATAATCTCAAGCATATAAATATGTCTCTGGGTGATTTCTTTTCAGTTTTTTTTTTAGTTTGTAATTTTATAACCTAACCATTAGCTTACAATTTAAACTAAAGGAGTTGTAGAATTATTGCATAGCAAATAAAGGAACCAAATATGACAACTTTTGGGGCCATAGGAGAAAAGACAAACTAACACAGTATCAGAGAGGGAAGGGGGTATGTGGTGGGTGTCTCCAAATTCTAGGGCTTCAGAGAATCACAGCATATCAAGTAACCTAAAATTTTACTTCAGATCCTTTTTAGAGTCTGTCCTTCTGTGTTTGTCTTATTACTCCATGCGTGATGTACATTTTTTAATGAACCTCATAAACATTTTTAAATTCCAAATGAAGCCACTAAATTTTTGGAGGATTTAATTTACTGGTTCTATTCATTTTTTGTAAGTTTCACTTTAATTTTGATCTCTTCTGTCCCATTTTTAAATTTCTTACTAGATTTTACTAGAAGCTGATAAAGAAAAGGAGAAATACAATCTTGCTTTATGAGTTTATACTAGCTGCTTTGAGTTATTATCGAGAGGAAGCCCATGGTACTGTGGGTTGTATAGGTCTGTCTCCCTGACTGGAGGAAAAACTTCAGTCGAGACCCTGCCTTGTATTATGAGGTTCTCAATGAATAACCCTGGCCTGTTTGTTTGTTTGGTAGGTCAGATTGAAGTTATCATGGATCGAAGACTCATGCAAGATGATAATCGTGGCCTTGAGCAAGGTGTCCATGATAACAAGATTACAGCTAATTTATTTCGAATACTACTAGAAAAAAGAAGTGTCATGAATATGGTAGGAAAAAAGCTCTCATGTTCGGATGTTGTTTGTTCTTTGCCATCCAAAATTATGACTTATACTTTTTTATTTTTTGCATTTTCCAATATTGAGATATTTTTGTAATAGACTTAGCCTGTATTCACAAAAAAGAGAACTTCATTTATATATATTGTGTAAGATTTACATTCAGGCCATTTTATTTTTTAGTTTTGCTTATTGTGTAGATATAAAATAATGTTAAGGAATCAGCTTGGGTGAAATTTCCTGAAATTACTTTGAAAGAAATAAGCGTTGAGTTTAAAGGATAGAGCTTAGTCATGTACTTAGGAGATTAAGTTTGATTAATAAAATTTATTTGAAACCTTAGTATACTCATTCTAGTCTTAGACTCATCTGTTGAAAGTAGATTTACTTGTCTGCTTTCTTGTTCAGTTTTCATTACTCAAAGCAAAAATCCAGCATTCCATGTAAAAGAGTCTGGCAAAAGCTTGATCAGACATGAACCAACCTGACAGTATACTCCTTCAGGTGGCAGAAAAGTTACCTCAGAGCCCCCCATAGACTGCTGACTACCCACCTCAGATGGCCCTGGACATGGCCTGTTTTCACTTACTCTGCTTTTCATCTTTCCACACTGACCATTTCAGATCTTTTCTACTCTTTTCAGCCAGTGGCCTCACCATCCACTGTGTAGAGAGAACAGCCATTCATAGGGCTCTCTGTTCTAGATACCAAGCATCTACTTCCACCTTGTCCTTCTTCCCTTGTGTTACCTTCCTTTCCTTGTAGCCCAGTCCCTCCACTTTCCTTGGAACTGACCCCAGTCTCCCTCCTGAGGATCCTTTTGTTAATCATCCTCCCTCCTTCCCTGTCCCTGCTCCTCATAGCCTTTCAGTTGGCTTTTAAATGCTCTTCATTTTCTTTCATGAAAAACAAAAACAAAAAACAGCCCTCACTCAGACTCTCATTTCTGTTTCCCCTACACTATCTCCTCTACCCCACTGAGCCAGAGCTGATGAGGTGAGTTTGTGTCCTCACCTCCCTCTCACACTCAGTTCATTTCAGTCTGGTTTGAGCCGCCATCATATGCTCTTGCCAGTGTCACTAGATCCAGTGGATGTTTTCGGTTATCATCTTACTTCACCTTTCAACAGCATGTGACACTGACCATTGTCATATCCTAAAACACTGCCTAGCGAGGGCTTCCATGGTGCCCTACTTACTTGGTTTTCCTCCTGCCTCTGGGGTAGTTCTTTCTCTGTCTCTCTCATAGCTCTTTATTCAGCCATTAAATATTAGAGCCCTCAAGGCTCGGCCCCAGGCCTTTTCCTTTTCTCATTTTGTATGGCCTTCCTCTGTGTCTATTGGAACCCACAAATACAAGCCCCCAGCTTCGGTTTCACCTCTCACCTCCAGACCCATCTATCTGGTTGCTTCCTGGCATTTCTTTCTACATTTTTAAGGGCATCTCAAGCTCGACATATCCAATATCATTCTTGTGATCTCCCCCCCACACCTGGCCCTTTTCCAGTGTTCCCTCTCTTGATAACTAGCACCACCTTCCATCCAGTCCAGCCGCCTAGGAGTCATCTCTGACAGACACTTCTCCTTTGCTTGCTCTCTTCTCACAGCAGAGTCATCACCGGTGCTTGGCTATCTCATTGCCTAAATATTTCAAATCTATGAACTTGATTACTTCAGCAACTCTAATCTAAACTAGCATCATGTGTTTCCTGGAGGTAGCCTATACACATCCACTCTTATCTCTTCTTGCTGCTATATCTGTTTTTAACCCAGTAAGCAGTGTTTTTTGTTTTTTCAAAACCAAATCTGTCCTCCCTGTGCCCTGCTTAACCCCACTATGTCTTCTCATTGCTCTCAATATAAAAGCCAAATCCTTACCATAGCCCACAGATCTCCTGGTGGTATGGGCCCTGCCTGTCCCATCCTCATCTACATGGCTTTCCCTGTTTCTGCTCTGGGCCAGCTGGTTTTACTTTCAGTCATAAGTACTTCCCATGCACCCAGCCCTCAAAGCACCTTTGCACACGACTTTCAATCTCTCTGCCCAGCAACTCTTAGTAATAGTTCAGATCAGAGCCTACTTCATCAACTGCTTCGGCTTGACCAGGTCAAATCCCCTTCTGCGCTCCCTCAGAACCATGGATCTCTCCTTTGTGTTTGTGTGATTACGTGATCATTGTTTTTCTCCTCTTTGGGACCATAAACTCACTGGGAGTAGGGCTTATGTCTCTATCTGCTTCTAGGATTATTCCTAGCAGAGCAAGCACCCAGTGTATGTTCTGTGAATGAATACACAAATGCACAAATGAATGAACTGTGATAGCACATTGCACCACTGTATTTATCGCAGTTACTGCTTACTGCCTTGTCACCGTATGCATGTTCTGTTCCCCCTGCTAGATTCTAGGGATTTGTCTACTTCATTTGCATGTGCCCCACAGGGCCTCCTTGCCTGTGGTAGGCATTCTATAAATAAAATACTAGTTGATTGAATGAAATGGCAACAGCTAATTATGGCAAAGAATTCTCCCAGTATTTAGAATCTTTTAGGAAAAGATTTTAATATCCATTTTAGATGTCAAGATTTATACCCGTTCTTGAGACTCGTGGTTTAAATCAATTACTAATAAGAGCTTAGTTTTAGGATTAAAACTTTATATAAAAATCATTGTCTGAGTGCTGGCAGCTACTATCTTTTGCTCCTCCTGAAATGTTTCTGGCTTTGACGATTTTTCTCTCTATAGACACTAATTTACAAAACTTCTGTTAACTATGGCAATAAAAATGTTCATGTCAGATCTATAAAGCTTTCACTTAGAAGTTAAATAATTTGTTTACTGTCATTCAGAACTCTTTGGGTAGTAATTGATTTAAATTTGATTCAAAGATTTTATAATCCTGTGTTGGTTAAATTTTTCTTTTGCTAATCTATAAATTCTTGGGCTTAAATCAATAGTTTCTTTTAAATAAGAAATGAACTAGAGAAGAGAAAATACATTTTAATTTCTAGCGAAATTGATTAAAAAGACATTTGATTAAGAAATGTTAATATGTCATCATGTAACTTAAATTTTCGAGAAAGTGTCTTTATTTTCAACTCAGACTTATGACTAAAATATCAATGGTAGAAACTGAGGTGGGGAGACACTCCCTGGAAGGGAATGCATTTTAGTGGGAAGCTTTGAGCCTCATGGGAATAATCCTGGATGACTAAATGAAAGCGTCCTGTTCTTGAGCGTTCTGCAGAGAGGCAGTGAGAACAAGACTGGAATGATAAATAACTGCTGGGAGAGGTATAAATGCCCAGTGAAGCACTGTGGCTGTGTGAGGTTGACTTTTATCCATGGGAATAATGCTCAAGGCTCAGCAGAAGTGGAAAATAGGAACTATCTTATCAGCATTACTCTTCAGGGTTTGTTTCTTTGACCCTTACTTCCTACCCCCTTTCTTCTGGCGATTAGTATAATAGTAGAGGGGGCGTTGAACTAGGAAGTGTTCGTGTGTTACAACTGGGTCGTTTTACCTCTGGATACCAGTTCTTTACATATAAGGAGAGGAAGTTGGAGAGATCAGGTAAAAACTCAAATGCTGACAGGGCTCAGGGAAGTGATGGCATGAGGGAGGTTGTTCAGGTTTGAGGGCAAATGCTTACGTGAGGTGACCAGAGGGTCTGTGGTGAACATGAGGATGGACACATCCCACTTAGGAGCCACAGCTCAGCCCTAGATGATGTTTCCACATGAGAATGTGGGGACCCAGTGTGACTTCATTTTCCAGTGTTTGGGGTAAAAAAACAGTTATCTGTTAAGGGGAGTTTTTGTTATTATTGTTGTGTTGATGATTTTAATGTGAAATCTCTTGGATTTTTTTCTTTTTTTGAGAGGTGGCTGAAAAACAAATAAGTTTTTAATACCATACAGAGCTACCAAAACATATCTAATAGGCCAGTTTGGCCCATATACTACTAGGCTGCAGCTCTGCGCTAAATGATATTTATCTCTAAATCTTACAGGTCTACATATTTTCATTCATTCTCTCTCCTCCCTCTTTGTCTTTTTACCCCATCCTTCCCCCTACAGTAATTTTCTCTCTTTCATTTATATTGCATTGCTTGTTAATGTAGTAATTAATAAATTAATTAATCATCAACATTTATCAAGTTCTTACCGTGTGTCAGGTCATTCTGAATAAACAAAGGTGACTAAAAAAACGATCTTTTTCTTAATAATTTAGCAGGTTTTGATGTAGACAAAATGGAAACCTGTGATGTTTAGGAATCAGAGGACTCATCTGGGCTTAATGAAGGGCACGAAGGAGCCTGGCAAGAAGTTCTGACTTATGAAATAAGGGCTGAAACCCAATAGAGAAGATCGCAACTTGATGTGGTTTGGATCAGAATGTGCTAGAAACTCTTTTTAATGTTGAACAGGATGCAGGGAGAAAACCAGACCTGTACAGTCTGAAACCTTCCAACCTACAAGAAACCAAATAATGTTTAGAGTAGTATATTAGTTACTATAAGGCTGGGAAATTCATTTATAGCTTAAACGAACATGTAAAATTTCCTATAGTAAATATATTTTATAAGCTTTGGGTTTATCATCAGGGTTATGGTTAAAAGATTGGCGATAGCTCCACAGTTAAATATCTTACTAGCCCCTTACTGCTATAAATATGTTCAGAAAGTGTGTGAATGATGGCGCTGTCCCTGAGACTTTGCCACACCCGACTTGGTCAGCGTCCAGCAGTGTTACTTGTTCAAGGAGCTCTTCTGACACCAAACCACAACTCTTATATAAACTTCTCTTCTTTATCTTGCTTAGGAGACAATAAATAGCACAGTTCTTGAATGCTAAAAGTGCTTACATTCATGGCATTGTATCATTTGACAAGACTTCTCATTAACATGTTTTCGAGTCTGCATATTGGTTTTTTTAATCCCAAACAAGTTAAAGGATGAGGCTTATACTTTTGATTCCAAAGGGAGCTTTGTTTCTTCTAAAAGGTTGGGAGGATGTCTGGGGTGGCAGTTCCTAGCACAGGTCAGCAGAGCGGTGTGGGACTGACTATGTGACAGTCATCTGGGGGGCTTTTAACTTTACCTTCCGAGAGTCCCACCCCAGGAGATTCTGATTCAGTAGATTTGGGTTCAGGTCCAGGGATCTATGTTTTCTAAAAGTTCCCCAAGCGATTCTGATGTATGGTCAATGTGGGGGAAGCACTGAAGGTCAGAACTGATTTGGGTTTGGAGGAATAGTAAATATGCACATCACTGCTACTAAGGTATAGATAATCTATCAAGAAGTACCCTTCGTACTCACTGAAGCGTCCAAGGATTCCTCCAAGAGCATAAGACAAAGCCAGAAAGCTTTTTCTGAATGTTTCTTGACCTAGAATGGACTTAATGCCTCTGGAATCTGATAAGGCAGGTGTTTTCCTGCCTTAAAAAACTTTTATCTTTTATTACTCAAAAGTGATTTTGTCAGCAACCCTGACCTAGATTGTGAAGTCCTTTGATATTTGAGTACATTTAAAGCTTCTTGTTGAAACTGTTCCCTCTCTCTTCATGTTATTCTACAAGCTGCATTAAATTTCAATATTGCTGAAGAATATTATTTTATATGCTTTATTTAATCTTTCCTTAAAAAAAGGAATGTGGAATGGATAAAAATTTTTAACAACTCTTTTTACACCTAATATTTTTTGTCAGTATCTTAATATTGTAGTGTCCCTCTGTTGCCTTGAAAAAAATTTCTTTTCTCTCTTCATAGTCTGAATTGTAATGGTATCTACAGTTTGCTGCTGGCAAGATGCTCCTCACTCTTTGCTACTACCCTCTGTTCAATGCTAATCTGACATTCTGAATTTTAAGCTCTGTATCTTCTGTAAATCTTATCTTTTCACACAGATAAGTAGCCAAACCTTTTATTTGAGCCCTCTATTAAAAATATGCAAAATCAGAAGATATCAGTGAAGTAGTCATTTCGAAAAATAAGATATAAAATTAAATTTTCTATAAATGTTGCTGGTGATCAAAAGACCTTTCTACATAAATTATGTTTTCTTCTTAGTGCTTTTCTGTGTCTGCTTTTACACCTTAGGCATTATTGGTTAAGGTTCTACTTAGTCATTGATTTAATTAATTGTGTGTGTCATCTACCATATGTATATCCCTAGTTCTGGTAGATTTACTTAATGTTTGAACATGCTGAAATACTTGGCTCTAAGCATACACCATAGCAAAGACTAAAGTATTTAAAAATTATACTGAATAAATTGTGTACCATGTAAATGTGTGATAACTATTCTATAACACATATAGTAGTTCCTATTTTTGGAATAAAGTGAAGCAACTGACAATGATTTTACCAAATTTAAAAAAAACAGATGATCTAGTTATGCTACCTGTGTTATTTTAAATATTTATTTCTGAGTTTTTAAAAAAAAATCCTATCATTGGGTAACATTTATAAAACATAACTTTGGATCAATACATAACTTTACAGTCTAGTTAAGTGTATAAATGAAACCATAAGAATATGATGGGTAAAACCTGAGGGAGAAGAGATAGCATTTGACGATGTATAAGATACATGAACATCCCAACCCATCTACTTTAAGAGTTTTGTGGTAGGTTGAGAAAGAATTTTCATAAAAAGTTATACCTTGTCCTAGAATGTTTGTTGAGAATGTTGTCAGGATTTTTAGTTTCAAAGCAATGGAAAAGAGATATTTCTCAACATGGGAGTTAGGTGGACACTGTTTTCTTAGAACTGAACTTGGTAATCTGCTGTGCATTGTCTAAGACTTATTTATAAAATATAATGAAATCAAAGTATTAATATATTTGTATATTTTTTTCCTGTTTAAGCCCTGTCTGATAATTCAATTAATACTGTAAGAGCTGCAAATATATAACTCTTAAGCATTTTTGTTTTTTCTTGATAGGAAGAAGAAAAGAAGTCGGTCAGTTATCCTTCTCTCCTTAGCCACATAACTTCTTCTTTCCTGAATCATCCTATCTTTCCAATGACAGAAAAGGTCCCTGTGCCCACCCTTCAGCTGCTCGGTGAATTCTCTCCATTAATGTCATCTTTCCCTTGTGACATTCATCTGGTTAATCTGAGGACGATACAATCAAAGGTATATCCCAAAACATATCTATAAAAAATTACTTTTTGTAGTATACTTGGTGTAAGGGGGTGGAAGGAATAAAACTGTAGATTTTACTCTGCTTCAAAGAATGATTAAGAGGACTTCACCTTTAGGCAACATCATTGTACCTTTCATTTGACTGTTGCTCTGTAGTTTAGAGTGTTTCCTTAGACTGATTTATTTTATTCTCAGAAAAGTTCTGTGTGGTGAGCAGGTCAGGGAATATCAGCTTCTTTTTACAGATAAGGAAGCTGAGACTGGCCTGAGGTCACATAATTAGTAGGTGGGAGAACCAGGCCTTAAGATCAGCCCTACTGGCATCTTCCATTTGTTTCTCCTTATTAGTCAGTGTTTCTCAGGAGTTAGAGAAACAGAAGGTATAGTGTGTAATTATTTCTGTACCAGAGACTTTGTACATTCATATCTTTTCTCCTAAAAATACAAAAAAAATCCTAAAAAACCCCAAATCTTTGCATTGAGAATCCAGCTATGCAGGTGAGATATAAAAACACATCAGAGGAAGAAACAAGGGAAGATTTTATTAGGGATGGAATTTTAACACAGTTTGATTGCTTGAGTTTACCTATATGCCTACTTTTAAAGTCAGATACTGCATTTGAAAAGAAGAAAAGATGAGAGGTTTGACATCATTTTTATGTTTTGTAAAGCTGTTTCATCTTGTGGATCGACACCCACTTAGCCGGAAATAGTGAGTGATTATGGATTCTGTAGGAAATGTCTTATAATAAATGGCCTGAGTGCGAAAAGAAGAGTGTCCATGTTGGAAGAGAGTGTAAGAGGAAAAAAATGTTTAGCTCGAGAACAAAGAACTGAAGAGAACCAAACAAAGGAAGGATCAATGCCTACAAATTTGGACATTTAGGGCTTTAAAACTATATGTCCAAGATAGGGAGCTTACGCCTGACTATGTAGGAAAATACATGTGTCTAATAATAATGAATGCAAGTGAACGTTAGAGGCCTATGTGTGTATCTCTGTGTCAAAAGGGCTTGTTTGATCACGTGAGTGAACTTCAGGATTTATTTCATACCTGCTACATGCCAGTTATTGCTAAAGGCACTGGGGTATAGTCATGGACTAAACAGACAAGAGCCCTTGCCTTTCTGAAGCTGATTCTAGTGAGAGGAGAAAAATAATTAAAGATGAAAAAATAAGAGAAACATATGTTAGATGATGATAAGTGTTATAATGAAGGGGAAGAAGGAAGGAAGGGCAGTTTTAGAAGGTGATTTGAATAGCGTGGTTGGAGAAGGCCTTGCAGAAAAGGTGATAATGGAGTAAAAATCCAAAGGAGGTCAGGGAGTAAGAAACTCACGCAGATTTCTGAGGGTAGAGCGGTCGGGAAGAGTTAGGAGCAAGTGGAAGGCCTGAAGGCAGGAGATGCTGGTCAGAATGGAAGAGCCATGAAACCTGGGCTGTTCTTTGATTCCTTGCTGTATCCCCCTGCCGAGAACAGAGCCTGCACCTAGTAGGGGCTCGGTAACAATTTGTTGGACAAGTGGATCTTGTGAGCGTTCTCTCTAGGATTCTACTATGGTCTTTTGTGGGTCTACTTTTTGACTCAGGGAAAGAATGCACTAGAGATGGGCAGCCTCCCTGAGGTAACCTGTCATTTATTCATGGGCTAAAGAGAATGAAAGGATAGGGTGGAGACACCAGACTCTGAGCCTCAGGCTGCCACCTCGGGGCATGGATGGTAGAGGACATTAGCGAGCTGAGGGATCCAGGGGCTTCTGGGGTCCATGGCGGCCATGGAGAAGTTTTAGCCTCACTTTTAGATGACTCTTTCCCATGATTATTTTCTGGAAGCAGCACCAGCTGACTCCAGAATCGGTGAGTGTAGGGTTTTACCCTCCAAGGTTTTCGCTTGTTTTCCAGATCACCTCTTTTTTATGATTACCTGTTCCTTTCATTCTTCCTGCTGTTGGCTAGCTTCCTGTAATACAAATCTAATCACTTTCGGGATTAAAAATCCCATTGCCTACAAAGTTGGTTTAGACCCTTGGGCATTCAGTCCCTCTGCAGTCTGGCCTCGCTGGCTGTAGCCACCTGGCTTCCCATTGCCCTTCTCACCTTTGGAAGGTGAACCACCTTCACTCCCTGCTGGCTGCGTGACTGCTGACTCAGCTACCATTTATAAAATGGGCCTGATATCAGATATGCCTGTTTCAGGTCTAGTATGAAAAACAGATGAAATAGTGCTGTGAGAGCCCTTTGAAACAGAAGTGCTTTGTAGACAAACATTGTTATCCTGGTGATGCTTACAGCACATGCCAACGCAGGTGCAAACTGGAGGTTTAGCAGAGGGAATAAAAGCAATTTAACAATTTGACCAGGAAGAATAAAGACTGAAATGCCTAACCATAGGCATAGGTTAATGCCTAACACGTGATCAGAACTAAATATTTGGGGCTTTTTTGCATTATCATATAAATTGGTGCCAGTTCTATGTTAGTCTTTGACTCTTAGCACGTATTTCTAACAGTTGTTCTAAAACTTACCAGTACAATTATACTCCAGTAAAGATGTAAAAAATAAATAAATAATAAAATTGCAGGGGGAAAAGAAAAAACTTACCAGTAATCCGAAGGGATACTTTAAAGAATTGCTCTCTGTCCCCTAACCTCTGACAATAGGAAAGTAATCATTGAAGGAAGCTAATGTAGGTATTCATTCAAAGAAAGCTCGATACTTAAAAGGTGTCAAGTGTAATTTCATGATTATACTAAAAGAAAGACAAAAATAACTCAATCCAGAAGCCAGAGCTAATCATTTTGGATTGTGCTCTTGTTTTTTTTGTGTGCTGGCAGCTTCCAGCATACAATAATGAGTTGTTCAGAGACTGCAGTGCATTTTTCCCATTGAAATTATGTAAACAGAGGTGTTGGCTGCTTCCAAGCAAGACTAGAGGTCTCCATTGGCCTATATCTAAGTAAGCATTTTCCTAACCATCACCTCACAGTATTTCCATGAGAAAAGTGTCTGAGGACCCCCTTGACATGATAAGGGCACATCTGTCTTCCCTTCTGACCTCCCCCATCAGCTGTGTAACAGAGGACACGTCCTCTGCTTGCCCATGCCCAGGCTGCTGTCTGAAGGTTGCTCGGTTCTAAGCCTCAGTCTCCCTCACTCCTTGAGGAGAAAGGAGTTATGGGCTCAAGCAATAGTGAGAGAAGGAAGGTGGGGGCTGGAGGTTTGCTAACCACTGAGCTGGTTCAGCATTTCGAGCTCTCATTCTCCGAGTCACTGTGTCCAGATCACTCTGAGGAGATTTTTACAAGAAGAGACTTTTACAAATTCCCCCATCTCTGAGATTCTGATTCTGTAGGTCTGGTGTGGAGAGCTTAGGAATCAGTAATTTTTAATAACTCTCCTCATGATGCTAGAAATTGCTGAGTTATCACCATTGGCTAAATTAGGAAAGTAAGGGTTAGAGAAATTAAATGATTAAAATTAAACTACCCAGCAGTAAATGGCAGAATCAGGAGCCACATCCAGGTCTTCTGAACCTGGGTGCTGAACATAGCCTCAGAGGGTGGTATTTGACCTTTTAAGACTTACTAAATCTGTTCTCAAAGTCCAGTTTCTCAAGAAAAAAAAGTCCAGTTTTTCAGAAATTGTTCTATATTGGTAGATGAGTTTATTTTTACATAGGCATCTCTTGCTTTTCTAGTTTATAATTTTTTTTGGAAAAAACTTAATTATATGTCATATATTTGTAGTCAGATGAAGAGGGAAACAAACATCTCTTAAAACCCTGCCTCATAGCTGTATGGCCCAGCATGCTCCAGCCCCTGTCTAGGAATTTAAATGTTAGCCTTCTCATCCTATATGCCTGGCCTCCAACTCTCTTCTCTTTATCACCCTCTTTTCTTACACTATCAACAGTTTGAGATACAAAAAGAAGCTTCTATAAAGATTTGAAAACTGGGGAATAAGAGTACCACTCAAGTGCACTAAACGGGAAAACCATGTCATTGGGAAAGGGTAATGATTTAGGGAGAAGAGAGGCTTGGTAGAGAGGATGCTGGGAGAATCTCATGGGAGGACGGATCATGGGTCAGGCTACAGTGAAAGGTTCAGCCTGGAATGCTGACATTCCAGAGATGAGGAGGAACTTGATTAAGCTGTTCAGCTAGGCTTCATAGAGCCATTCTGCCTTGATGTTTTGAACAGTGATAATCTGTTTCAACTTTTTTTGCAGTTTCCACTGCTTTTATGTTTAGACATATTTTTATTTAATTTAATTTTAGATATATATCTTTATATCTATACTCTCTATCTATAGCTATGTATTACATTTAACTCTTCACTCTGTATGGAATTTATTTTGATTTGTGCTTAACTGTTTCTTACAAATAGTTAACCAGTCATTTCAACATCAGCACCACTTACTGAATAAGATTTTCTCTCTCAACTTGTTTATACCACCCCCTCCTTTTCTTGTAAGAGGCATTTTAAGGTTTTACTTTATTTTGCCCTTCTTATGAGAATTGATTGGTGCTTTATTGGTCTCCCTAGCTGCTCGAAAGGTGAAAATTGTGGGAAAAAATGTCCTTTGTTGTACATATCTGAGAACAGCTATTCACCTTCCCCTTTCTTTCTGTCATGCTATCTTGTTGATTAAAACAGGATAACTGTTATTGACATTTTAACGAGTGCCCTGGAAAATGAATTTCTACTGGTTATTTCCTGTCTCAGGACTTATAACACAGTGTGAGATTTTCTAACCTTCCCAGCTGCCAGAATGCACTGAAATATGAGTGTTGTTTGGCATTTTCAAAGAATCTGGGCGAGTTGGAGAAATTTTCCCACCAGGTGTTTAGCTATGCCTTTATCCGTGTACAACTTACACATCCTCTGAGAAGGGTGGGGTCACATTCTTCTTGGAGAATCTGGTCAAAGTTACAACCCCTCTCTTCCTCAGAAACAACGTGTGTACGTATGCTGTTTACCACAGCTTCCAGGCGTTACAGATTTGTGACCCTCACTTTTGTAAGGAGCAAATCCAGCTTCTTTTGGTGTGACATGCGAGTAGCTCAGCTCTCACGTTTTGCAGAGTTCTCATCCACCTCAGGAGAGGAACATTTGGCTCTTCCTTTTCTTAGAAGAGACTGTCAGATGTGTGTGTAATTTTCAGAGTGACTTTAAATCCTGTTTCAAAATGGGATGAGTGGATAGGTGGGAGGGTTGTAGATGGATAGAAATGATAGTTTCTAAACGTTTCTTTCTGAATATGTTTTGGTAAATCATGGTTTTAGCTCTATTGGAACCATTAATGAATACTCCCTTTTTCCAGCCTCGGATCAGAGGGGGGGATCTCCTTTAGTTGATAGCCTTTCATTATATTAAGTCAAAAGCAATCCTCCTCTTTGCCCTCCAAGCTAAGTATCTCTGAGCACGGATCCACAGAGCAAAGGCAGGAGAATGTAGTTGTGAAAGTACAGACTTGGGAGTCAGACCACCTAGGTTTGAGTGCATTCCCCGTACTTGCTGGCTGGGTGTCTTAGAGCAAATCTCTTAATTCTCTGAGTCCCAGTTTCCTCATGAGTAACAAGGCAATGGTAATAATACCCACCTTAGAGATGTTCTGAGAGGATTAAATGAGTTGATGTTTGTAAAGCATTTAGAGCAGCAGCTGGCATGTAGTAAGCACTAAGTGCTTGACAAATAAAGGTTCTCAACTGTGATCATTCAGTCATAAGCAGTTGTGATTGTTACTAATAATGAAGTGAAAATCTTGGCACTGTTTTTTTTATAAATTGGGGAAGGTTGAAGTGTATTGCCAAAGTAAATCTTGATGTCACTGTGATGTGTATTCCCTATATAGTTTATTACTGATTCCTCAGATTTTCCAAAACAATGTACCTAGAAGTGTCTCCATGCCAGGTATTACCCTGAGTGCTTTACGTGAGCCTTATTTAGCTCTCACGACAACACTGTGGAAGTAGGCACTATTTGGGCCCCATCGTGTGGAAGAGAAAACTGACTGACCTAGGGCTGGGGTAACTTTCCAGGTCACACAGCCAGTAAGCGGCGGTGCTGGGAGCCACACCGCAGCGAGCCTGACTCCAGATCTCCCTACTCAGAACCTTATACTGCCTGGGAAGACGAGGGGAGCACTAGTGCTAAAAATGTTAGGGAACACACTGCCTGTTTTCTTCTTGTCTACTCAGTAATGATGGGACACCGTAGAAGTATTCACCAGCCATTGATGGGGAATGGTCATGAAGGGCCGTTGTAGAGTCATTAGTGATAATTGCACTTTGAGTATGAGAGGGAATGTTTTGTGATAGGGGTGTTTCTTTACCTTTAAAGAGAGCAATACACCTTGTATATCACCTCAGCTACTTCAAAGGTTGTTGCAAGATGAAATGAGTTAATCCATGAAAAGCATTCTGTACATGACTGGCACACAGCAGGTGCTCAATAAGTGTTAGCTGCAGTTACTGTTGTTGTCCTCCCTGTGGTGGATCCTCAAAGGGGTTCGTCACGAGTCTAACCTAGTTCCCTGAATTTTCAGAGGATAGACTCAGTCACTTAACTGATTCGTGGTGGAACCAAACCTTGCCTCCAGTCTAGCTTTCTCTGAGCCTGATGGCTTCATTTGGTAAGCCAGATCACCTTCCCCCCTAGTTCCCCCAGTTGCTGGAGACATTTCATAGGCCCCCCCCTTAGGCTGGGAGCTAGATGTTGGTTTATCCCCTGAAATAAGTTCTACAGTGGATTTTCCTGGTGCAACTTGGGAACATCCAAGCAGGGGTTCAGTCTCAATGGTGATCTGAACTGTTTTACAAAGACACTTCATTTGAAGCTCACCTAGCACAGTGCTTGGTGCAATTTCAAAATTTGTAAGTTTTCTTCCCCACACCCTCCCCTTCTTTTCTGAGGTCTGGATGCTACTAATGTGTTAATGAATATAAAAACAGGTCTTTCAAAATTTGTTTACTCTCCTAGAGTATATAGTGTGACTGCTTGAAGGTATCTGTTTTCCTGTACACATATTCAAGTTAAATTCACAGTTTCCCTACTTTGAAAAACAGTTTTCTTGGAAATAAAATGTCTAGACAGACTTTGAAACTGAAAAACTGCTGCTTTGCCTCAGGTATTTTTGCTTGAAAACTGATACTTTCATGAATACTTGATTTTTAAAACTTACACAAGATGAATGCCATTTCATTTGGTGTTTTAGTCCTTATGAATAGTGATACAGTTTTGGTTTTCAGAGAAAGTAAAACTTTTTCCCATTGGTGAAAATTAATTTTTATGACTTTAATCTCTACTTTTGTATTGTATGTTTAAACCTCTTATCGAATTCAGTGGCAGAATTCCAAAAGTGTTTCCCTTCCCAATTTTTTGTCACCTTCAGTCTGCTAAAGGCCTTACATATTCATTATTCAAGAACAAATGTGTTGCAGGAATTTTAGCAATGCCTGCTTATCAGTGTTTCTTTAAGGATGGTCTAGTGAGTTAAGATGGCCAGATGCTTTAGGTTAATAGTGATAAGTGCTTTTGGAGTCTAATTAAGAGGGCATCTAGTTTGTGAATTTGAATCAGGGTTCTGTTATGATTTTGATGTATAATTGTGGACATATAATTTGGAGCTTCCCTGATTCCTTAGCTACAAAGTTATGATGTCAATAAAAGAAATTTGTGAATGAGAAGTTAGATAAGAATATTGTTTAATTTGTAACTACTATGAAAATAATCACTGTTTATTTGATGGATGATGTTGATAGAAGCAATAACAATACACTGAGGGCTTCCTCTGCTCCAAACCCTAGGCTAAGTCCTTGTTACGCTATTTCATTTCATTTCATCTCTCTCTCTCTCTTTTTTTTTTTATGGTAAAGGAAAAACTGTTTTGCTGAAATCAGCAGCTAGTAAATTGCAGAACTAAGATACAGATCTTAGGCTGTCTGACTCCCAGCTCAGATTCTGAACCATTCATTTCTACAGCTTCTTAACTAGCACATTCTGTCCTATAAGCTGGGCTACCTTACATAGTATTTTCAATGAGTTAACCCGCACCATGACTCCATGAAGGAGGTAGACATGCATTAGCTCCATTTTACAGACAAGGAAACTGACAATTAGGAAGAATAAAGGACTATTCCAAGGTTTCACAATTGGCACACTATTATCCTTCTGTATATAATAAATAAAGGGTTTTCTTATGTGCTCTTTTAGTGCCATTTTGGGACTGTGAAATTGTTTGAAATTTCATTAGAAATCTCTGTCATGTGATTTCAACCTACTGTGTGTATCATGTGGTCCTGTGATGACTCACAGAATCCCTTAAATGACTTTTTTCTCTCCCTTCAAACAAAATTTCAGCAGTACCACTGCAAAATACCAGTGTAAAATGTCATAAAACAGGTTATTCCAGCCAAGAATGTGAGGTGAGGACAGCTTTAAGTTGTTCAGTCACATTAAAATCAAATCAGTGATGGGAATGCTGGCAGCAGTTCAGAAAAGATGTCTCTGTAGCACATTAAAAATTTTATGCCCTAGTAAGGATGATCAAGAACATGGGCATATTTCATATCTGTGGCCACAAAAAAGAAAAAGGGACCAATTTCGTCACAGTGTCAGTGCCAAGCAGCACATGACTCTCCTTGGAATAAACATGCACTTCTTAACTTTTCCAAGGATTTTTAATTCAGTTTATTTATCATAAACATTTTCCCAGTTTAGAAACATAAAATTTATTAAATAGTTGTAATTTTAAATATTCAAGGACTTGAAGCATTTGTGACATTGCTACTTAAATGGGTACAAGAAACTTCATTGCAAGAAACTGTATACTGATCCCTGTAGCTGACTTGTCATGTTTAGTATTTTCCTTTTTGCCTGCACAAGAAGAATAGCTTCTGTAATGTGAAGTTAAATGATATATCAATCTAATAAATGTGGTTGGCTTAGCAAGTGATAAGCATAACTAATTCAATTTAAATGCCTCTTATATAAAAATAATGAACCAGTACATTAAAGATTAAAAATGTTAATGCAATTAGCAAAAATTAGTATTCAATGAAGAAGCATGTTTCAGTTTTAAGATGGATAATATATCATTCAATGACAAGATAAGGACTAAATTCAGGTATACTTTATTCAGTTGATGGATTTATTAAAAATAAAATAAAATGCTTTATTTGAAGAAACTTTGATAAAACGATATATAATATGTGGATGAAAGATAACCCACGTCCTCAGGAACTATGGAGGAAACCAAGGCTTGAGTGACTTAACAGGGATTCTTAGAACATAATATCACCTGACTCCTTGTGGGAGGGAGTGTAGCAGGGGGTGGGTGGGCACAGTGAGCATGGAACCTGAATGGAAATGGATTTGCCTGGATTCACTTTTCAATAAAATGAGCATTTGTGGTTTGGGGACACTGACGTCAAGGGTATGCAATAGTGTCAGTATTTGCCTTCATGTCACCGTGGCGTGTTGGCGCTCTGCTCATTTGCAGGTGGATGGCAAGCATTCCAATGAGGCAGCCTTGATCCTCCACAGGAAGGGGTTTGATTGCTGCTTCTCTAGCAGAGACACGGGGCTGCTTTGTTCCACTACCCAGGGAAAGGTGAGCTGAAAGCTTATTTTTGCTTGTTGAGTTAGTGTGCTTTGAAATCCTTACTTTCTGCAGATAATCTTGACAATGAGATGTTTCATTGCCTCTTCGCTGACTCATTCCCCTCAACTTCAAATTAGTTCAAGTTTCCCCATCTTAAGAAAGCCCTTTCTTAACGTTCAGTCTCTTCTTGTCACCATTAAAATGCATAGGCAAACATGTACACGTTTGAAGGCAGTGTCCTCATCGATTCTTAGGTCTTCCATTTCCAACCTGCATAGCACCTTCTTCCTGCCCACCCCCTCATTTCCACCTCTCTCGGACATGCTCATGTATGATCCAGTTCAGGGGTGGCAAACCCAAGTCCTACAGGGGCCAAGACAACTTTTACAGTAACTAAAGTGGGGTGCTGGCTTGCAGTATGGGAAGAGAGGGAGCAATGAGACTGTGGCCAGTGGGATAACTCAACCGAAGACCCCAGGGCAGCTGTACTTAGCTCCAGTCAGTTTCCCCAGGGGAAAGATGCAGGGCTAGATCTGATTAAGCAAGATTTGCATATGAGTCCACACTCTGCAGACCAAACAGATCCTCAGGCTGACCACTGCTTGGTGGCTGCGCATTTCTGACTTCAAGTCGGTCTTGCTGACAGTTCTCATCAGAGAACTTTCCTTGGAAGCAAATGAACCTCCAATCTTATGCCTGTGGCTCTGAGCTAGCTGTAACTACAAGAAGATGCTTGGGCTGATTCTAGCACACTGGTGGGTCTCCTCCACCAAGTCAGCTCAGGGGACCCAGCTCTTCTCCAAAACCTAATAGACATAGTGTAGACCAGACTCAAGTGATTCAGTTCCAGCCCTACAAAATTAGTATGTGCATAGGACCCAAAAAGAAAAAAAATATATAGTAGGGGGGCCTGCTTAGATAGATAAGCTTCTGCATTTCTGTTGCCTCACCCTGTATGTGTTTGGTGCTAAGAAAGCACTGATATCTTTGTTTCATTACATTTGCACTCTCCTTATTAGTGATGATCTGAGAATACTTGTGAACATTTGTACTCAAACATTAAGGCATTGAGTCTTTAGGGGGTTATATGATCCAGAGAGACATATTAGAATAACCTGCTAGAAGTGAGGACAGTATTTTCTAAACAACCTCCCCACCCTATAAATGGGACTCACTGACATGATGGGCCTTCCTTGTGGCAACCTGTGTCCTATCTCCTGGCTCTTTGGGCACAGGGAATATGGTGGATGAGCACCACTGTTAGGGGTAAGTATTGACTGAAAGAGGATATAGATGTGTTTAAAGCTTCTTGGCCTATAGATGTCCTTTCTTTTATTGAAAAAATGGCCCCTGCACCTGATGTGTTCTCAAGCAACAGAAAAGGAATCCGGAGCCCATCATCCTCCCGTTACAGTTTCCTGTGTCTCCCTCCAGGGTTAGTCTCCACGTTCAAGTATGTAGAGGTGGATTTAATCTCCCTCCCCTTCCCCTTATTTTTCATTAAAAGGGAACTTCAAACATACTTTTCACTTTTTCTCCCACTGAATATATAGATGCGCTACTAATCTTTCTTCAAAGTTGTTCTAAACGTGCAATTTTTTTTATCATTTACTTTTTAGATATTGGTACAGAAACTTTTTAACAAGTTTACTGTTGTAAGTCTCATACCTTCGTCATTATCCTTGATGCATTCACCTCCAGACGCCCGAAATATAAGTGAGATCAACTTGAGTCCCATGGAAATCAGCACATTCCGAATCCAGTTGAGGTGAACCTGGCTTTCAGATTTGGATTGGGAAGCATTGGCTTTTATACACTTCTTGGTTTGACGTGCAATAAAGAAGCACATTATTTTAGCTTCTGGCTACTGTGAGGACATGAAATCTGTGATTTTTTTTTTTTTTTAAACCAGTACAGTAAGAGAGGGGAAAAAAAAAAAGCCATGCTATAAACTTTTTTTTTTTTAAGTTCCTTCCATGAACTACCATCATCAGTATGAATTGATGCAACAAACAAAGAAATGTCTAAAGACAACCTCTCAACAGATTGTATCTCAGGTTAAATGTTAACTAATTATATCTGTGTTGGGGGTTGTGAAGAGATTGTTGTAAGTATTCATGTTGCTGACCCTTTGTTAGTCTTACAAAAATACCCATTTTTACCAAAATGGAATAAAAAGCTGGTGGGTAATAGCTAATGGCCAAAATGGTTGCAATCATTCATACATGTTAGAAAAATTTTATGTGTTGAAATATGTGGAAAAGTGCAATCCGTCAACCCTTATACATAGTTGACTATGTGTTTTTCTACCACTTGTACCACTTGACCCCTCCCCTCCTACCCTTTGTAAGTATTTCCAGAAATATCAGATTTTGAATCATTCAGTAGTAGACAAAGAGGCATATTTTCATTACTTGACAGTGTGGGATAGGTGCAATTTATTCCATTGTCACTAAAATAGAAGAAGCAATTCCATAGGTACCATGACCTGTTTTAGGTACCACAAGGTGTCTTTTTACGCAGCTCATTTGAATACAGATGTTCTGAGAAGGGGTTTTCTATTTTAAAATTATCGTATCAGAATAAATGTGCCTTATTTTTTTATAAGTCTTGTTAAATCTTTTGGTGTCCATATTATGGTTGGGGGAAGGGAAGAGGCTGGGGGGAGGTGGAGGGGTGGGTACTTTCTATGACACATAAATTGTATAATTTTTGCCTGACAATGCTGGCCACGTTCTGATCTGTTTCATTAAATTTGTGGTGATGTTACTTTAAACATTTTGACTATTTGAATGTACTGAGATGTCAGAAAACAAAAGAAGGAAGAAAAATATTGTTAAGTAAAATATGCTGCTGCCAAGGAGACTGCAACGTGAAGCAAGGATTTTGTAACATGCAGAATCCACATGCTGTTTCCATTTCACAGGAGTTCACCATTTTGAAGAGAGAATGCTTTAAAATAGACCCTGTTTTAAACCCACTTACATGTAGCTCATCATAATTTATCTTATTAAAGAGTATGTTTGTTCAGTGAATTCCAGACTTTTGTACGTGCTAACCTCAAAGTGAAGCTCTAAACCTATGTGCCATTACAGTACTCTTGTTAAAATTTATTTGGGATCATCGTGAACTTGACATTAAATTAAAAGCAACATTAGCAACATTTAGAAATTCAGTTTTAGCATAGAAAAGATTCTTGACTATATGCACTTCTGAAAATTCTCTTTGTGTTAACTAATAGATTTAGTATTATCTGACTTTAAACTTCCATTATACCTCCTGCCATTCCAACATCTTCATACAGAAATAAAACACAATTTCTATGTTATCATGTAGTCTGATTATCATCTGGATTTTCAGTCAGGATGCAGCTCCTAAGATTATTGCTATGTTAAATTCATAAACTTCTTTCTCCTTTAATTATTAAGGAAACAATACTAGTGTTGATCGAGATACTACAAGGGAGTAATTTCATGCAATAAACATGTACTGTAAGTTTCCTTCCTCATTTTGGGGGGATAAACAGCTTAAAAAAAAAAAAAGCTTCCTTTTTGTGGACATCTACAGATGTTAGGATTACCAGAAGCAAATCCCAGGAATGAGATCAGTATTTTTGTTGCGTCTTAAATGTAGAAACTTCCTATAGGAGTTCACTGTGTTCTGTGGTTTAAGTGGGTGTGCTTAATTGTTCTGGAATTTCTGATCAATTGAAATAAAAAAATCTTGATGCAATAATAGTGGTTTTGCCACTCCCGGTTGTTTGAGATGGATCTGTCCCGTGTTTGGTTGGGGTCTTATTCAGTGTGTGTTGCCACCAGCTGCTCACAGATAAAGCAGAAATTCTCTTTTACCAGCAAGTTTCTGCTTTTTATTTTTAGAATAAATCATCAGGGAAATGAAGAGAGGATGCTTTTGCTTTGGGTTGTGGTCAAGAACTGATTAAATAGTTTAGTGACCCTGGCACACGATAAAAATCATACACTTCAGTTGTGATCTCAGTGGCATATTTGTTTGCTTATGTTTTATTACATTTATTATTGCAGATGTTCAGTAGTTCATTACTTTCTCTTATTTTTTTTCTGAAAATTTAATTTGTGCTTATAACTACAGTGTTTGAGAACTCAGCATCCTTGTTTTCTACAAATACTGATTAAAACAAAATGCTGTAAAATGTAAAACATTGTAATTACCTTCCCATGTCTTTGTTGTATTTGTGCTGAAATGTTTTCACATTCCTTTTTCTGGAAGAAATTCTTTGCTTTCATTTTGATTATGTTGCTTACCTTGAAATCAATAGGTTTTGATATTTTCTCTTGGAAGATTTTATATCTTTTTGGGAATATATAATATATCTAATAAAAGATAAATATTATCATGTACATGGTCCTCTAGAGTAGTTCTTAAGTCCTATTTTGTAAACAAGATATATTAAAACATTTTGAGGGGTAGGGTGGAGGTGTGAGGGCTTGTTCTTTCTTCCATTATGAATGAATCGCTCCTTCTTCAGTCCATTCTAGTTAGAAAAGATAGCTTTAGCAAGCAAGTAGCAGGCGGGGGTGATAGTGAGTTTCACGTCTGGGTTTGGGGTCAGCTTTGAGGTTGGAGTCCAGGAACCTTCCCAGGAACGCCGTGCCTGTGGGACCTTCTGAACCAATGAGCAGGGCGAGATTGTGGTCACATTCCATTGTATTCCAGGATAAGATGAGAGTAAGCCAAGATGTGAAATGAAGTAGGTCCATGTGAGCTGATCCGGAAGGTAAGGTGCGTTGGAAGAGTGGAATCTGGAGACACTCTGCCAGCCTGCTGGCCCAGAACAGCACACAACTTAGTGGTTTGGGGGGAATTCCTTCAAAGCCAGGAGGTGGGGGAGGGGGAGGGATAAATATCCCTGAGGTACATATGGGTTACCCAGGCAAACGATACATGCTGGCTAGGAAGTTTGGACTTGTTTTGAATGACTTAAAAAGTAAAGAGATTAATCAATTTGTAATATGTATATACTGAGCTATAAAACCCTAGAGAAATATTAATAAAAATACTAATTTCATCATCAGATAGTGAAAATTATTTTTGGCTGCATATTTGATTGTCAGCATGTCAAAATCATTTGAATGTTAAAACTGGTAAAGAAAAATTTTGTTCAGGTGGGCATATGTTCACATTCCTCCTACAAAGGTGCGATGTGAAGCCAACTAAGGGTGATTGTGGCTGTGAATGGTTGAAGTAGTGGCCCAAAGGGGAGTGGGAGGAGGACCCTATGACATATGCTGCCGTATAGCCTATATAGAGAATGCCTGAAGAGAGGTAATGGACGAGCCTCCTTCAATGTACACTGGCTTAAGCAAAAACAGGTGATTTATTGTCCCCAGTACCTAAGGTTCAAGGGTAGACAGCACTCCAAATACAACTGTAGCGAACTATAAGGTGATGTCATCCAGGATATGTTTTTTTTCTCATGTTTTGCTTTCCTCTGAGTTATTCTTCTCAGGCAAGGACTGCACATTTGATGGCAAGATGGCTACCAGCAGACTCAGACTTGCATCCCAGCCGGCTTAGTGACCCCATTGGTAAGAGCACCTTCATCCACATTTTCAGCAAATGTCCTGGGATTGACAGTACTGGCCGTCATCTTGCTCATATCCTAATGATGGTGGCTAAGGGTAGAGTTAGGTTCAACTGAACCCCATGGGCAAAAAGCGTGAGAAATAATCCTCTCATCACCCCCCGTCTCATAGAAAATGGGATTCTACAACCAGAGGAAAGGGAGTTGGGTACTGGGATACTATGGATTCTAGGCAGGCAAAATACAGTATGAAATATTGCTGAGAAAAAACAAATGTGCAAATTTAAAGGAAGTAGAAAGCACACTTAGCTTCCATTTCAGGAAAGGTTTCGTAGAAGAGGTAGGCTTGAAATATCAATAGTTCCTAAAAGATGCATTTGACTTTAGGAGGTAGAACAACATGCGTGTGCTCTGTAAAAGACCAGAATGAGGAAGGACATGGTAACAGCAAGCCTGAAGAACTAGAAATAGTTCCTTCTGTCTGGAGCAGCACCGTCCAAAAAAACTTTTCTGTGGTAATGGCGAGGTTCTTTCTACATGTGCTGTCCAGTATGGTAGCCACTAGCCACATGTGGCTCTTGAACATTTGAAATGTGGAGAGTGCAACTAAGGAACTGAATAGCTTATTCTAGTTGAATAGCAACATGTGTCTACAGTATTAACACTGGTCTGGTGCACATGGTAGCTATAAGATACTAGTAGGAAATGCAACTTAAAATGCAAGTTAAGGACACATTCTGCTACAATCCTGCTACTCAGTGTGGTCCTCAGACCAGAAGCATTGGCATTACCTGGAAACTTGTTAGTTCCCCACCCCCAGACCTGCTGAATCATAATCTACATTTTAGCAAGGACCCCAGAGGATTAATGTGCATACTAAAGCCCCAGCCTAGAACATTTTTCAAGAAACAAAGTCTCTCACGCCTGTTAGAATGGCTGTTATCAAAAAGTCAATTATCAAAAAGGGAAGAAATAAGAAGCGTTGGCAAGCATGTGGAGAAAAGGGAACATTCATACACTGTTATGATTACTTTTCTTTAGGGGCTTTGCACTTGTTCCCTCTGCTTCAGTGATTCTACTTTCATACCTTCCTGGGGCAGGCTCCTTGTTATTCTGCTTTGGTTCATTGTCACCTTCTCAAGAATCTCCCTGGACCAGCCAATTTATACAAGCCCTACCTCCACTTCTTCGCTAAGTATTTTATTACCCTGCTTCTTTTCTTCCTAACAGAGCCAAGTGTGAAATCATGTCAGTTTGCCTTCCTCACTGATATAAGTGCTACTGAAGGCAGGAACCCCAGCTGTTTGTTCAGCCTTGTTATCCCCACACTTGCAACAGCAGACATTCAGAAAATAGGTGTTCAATAAATTGATGAAAATGTTTATCACCATTAAGTGCTGAGAAACAAAAATCGCAATTTTCAGAATAGAAGGCTGTGAAGTCCCTTACATCTTAATTGTATTTGTTCATGTTATTTTCCTGCTGAAAAGTCCCATTACCAGAAATTAAAGTATAAACGTTTCAAGCTGCATTCCTAATTTGCCTAAAGGATGTGACCTCTTTATGGAAGATATTGCTGCTTAACAACCAGCTACTGGCCCTCTGGCTTCTTTGCTAATAAAATCCTGATTTGATTCACATATCAGACAGTCATAAGCCTCAGGAGGTGAATTGTGATTGGTCTAAATTAGTCACGATGATTTCCTTCTCTAGGCTTGATGGCTGATTTAGGAATTGACTTGTGACACAATTTTGGCCAATGAACTATGATGGGAAGTCTGTTGAGGGCTTCTGGGAGAGGACTCCTCCCTCCTCAAAAGGGGAGAGCATCTTATCCTCATGCAACAATGTTCAAAGGCAGTTTTGTGTAAGTGTTGATGCTGGAGCTGCTGCAGCCATTTTGCAACCCTGCAGAGACAAGCCTGCAAAAGTCAACTGGATGTGACCAAATAACAAATGAGTAGAGCTGATGATGCTGAGCTGCTGAATGAACCAACCCCCACCTTCTTGTTATATGAAGTAATGTCACTTTAGTATTTAAGACGATTCGAGTTTAGTGTTATGTTACAAAGAGCTGAAAACATTTAAACTGATGCCCCTCACTGCTTCCTCAGCACCATGCTCTCTTGTTTTGAATGGGTACATGTGTACTTGCCTGACTAAAGCTTAGTTGTAAAGTCAGTTTCTCAGAACACAGCCTCTTACTTTGTCCCTATTGCTCCCACCACCTTGCACATTTGCTCAAAATATTAAATAAAACTGTTCTTAATGATATTGTGTAGACATTTTTTCAAATATGAGAAGCAGGATTTTAAAAAATGCAAAATGAATCCAGGATGTGTGTACTAGCAAAATGCCTGAAGACTGCAGAGCTCCTTTGGCATATGCCCTCAGAGAGTGTCAACTCAAATGTGGAACTGGGGCTGGCTCCTCTAGTATGGTGAACCTTATGTTAACCAAATGTTAAGCAAAATCTGGAGGCAGAGGGGAAGAGAACCAAGGGGCCGGGGTGGGAGCAATGAGTCGGTGGAGGCTAGCCTCCTTGAAGTATGTCAGCTAATTCTTTAACTATTTTAAGATTTTTCCAAATAGATTTAAATCTTTGAAGGACTGTAAGTGAATTTCTGAATCTCCAAACCAGGCAAAGGAAGGAAACTGTAACAGTGCTATTTTAAAGGGCATATTTTAAGGGCCTTACATGGAACCCAGTGTTCTTGGCTCCCATGCTCTATGTAGCTTCCCAATTTTTTATTCATAAGCTTAGCCTTGGGGCTCATTTTCTGGTCCCAAATCTAAGTGGCAATGTTAGCACGCAAGATGTGTCTCTAGGGTCTGGATGTGTGAAAACTCTTTCACTAAACCAAATGGAGCCCTCATTGGTTGACTTTCAGAGCATGATCTGAAGTTGTGAGGAGGCCTTTGTTTTGATCCAAAACTCCCCCCCAACTGGAGCAGATCAGAGCACTCACCTTTCTTGGGATGGATGTCCTTGTCACATGCAGGATTGAAATCATTTTGGGCTGGCTCTATGGAAGTGAGTTTTCAAAAAAAGTGATTTGACTCATTTGTTTATTTTATCTTCCTAGATGGATTTTTAAAGTGCAGTTAATAAGATTACTTTGAAGTTTAAATCTATTTTCTTAAGAAAAATCTACAAATTCATCTTCATTGAATGTGTGGGCTCCCATTAATAGAGTCTGAAGGCAGTTGGTTTTAGATTTTGCGTTGAGCTTTCAATAAACATTCATGGGAGTTGTCATTTGCTCAGGGTACCTGTGCTGGGCTCTGGGGGAGTGGGATTTTAATAATCTTGCCCTCCTGTCTAGTAAGGGAGAGAAATCCTGCATGGAGTTAAGGTACTAGAAGACCAGAGGGCAAGAGGGCCATGTTAGCGCTGGCGGCACAAATGATAAGGTACTTAAAGCACATAGGAAGGAGACTTTGCTTCCATATGGAGTGATGAGGGGAGAAGAGGAGGTGGGAGGATTTGAGCTGAGCCTGGAAGGATATAAGTATATCACCAACTAGATGTGGGAGAGGAGGGTGGCATGGCACCAACAGCATGAAAACAAGAAATCTCATGTCTGGTGGAAATTTTGTGAAGGGAAATCATTGGAAGTTATACTAGAAATGTTTTTGTATAATTTAAAGGCCCCCCATAATCTGTATCTAGACTTTGGACTCTACAGAAGAAAATGGAGATGTGGTAGTATGCACATAGATATTGATTGATCAACACATTTAAGAAGGTGAAAGGAAAGAAGCATGTGTGTAGTTTTCAGGAACCCTTAATAATTGCCAGTAATTGTGAAGAAAGGGAAACATATGTCTGAATTGATTTTTTTCATTGTAGCCACATGATGCCTGATTAAGGCAATTATGAAATGTAAGTTTCTTGTGTATGAGACTGTTGACTTCAGAACTCTATAGTGATTTTATTAGTGAAATAGTAGCATCTAATCTAAGCTTGGACGGAACCATTTTACAGGGTATCGAAGTAACTAGCTCCTTTCATTAGTCCATAGTCTATCTACTTCAGAACTGTCTCTACAATTTAATTTGTCAGCTATAAACTCTAGAGTATTTGTCACCCAGATAAGAGGTCAAAGAATTAATGAGACACATTATTAAAATACTTTTAAAAGGGTCTAATATTTTAAAGTTTAGTAAAACTTTGTCATATGCAGTCTCTTGGGCCTGTGTCATTGAAACGTAATGATGAGGTTTTGTAAGTCAGTAAAAACTACATAAGGTGAAAGACTAGCCCACCTGATCCTGAATCCCACCCTGTTTGCATGATGAGAGTTGATTGAGATTTCAACAAAGTTGTAGCACCAGTTCTTACAGCTTTAACAGGTATGGGAGACATGGAGCCCTTTGAAGGACAACACTTCAAATTAGAAGGGAACGCAAGCGGCAAGATGGCACCAGCAAAAATGACTGGTTTTTGAAAATATGCACCTGGCTTCATTAAAATCTCTAGAAATAAACAATGAAAATGAAAGCTTTTCAACATTTAAAAAGAAAGCTACCTACTTGAGCACCTGGTATCATGGAGCCAGGAGGCTGTAGGAGTTCCAAACTTGCCAGGGTTCCCAATAGAAGGCAAACTGTCTGTCTCGGGGCTGTAGGGTCTGGTGTTGCCATCTGTGTGGTTATGACAATCAGCTACCTGATAACGTTTGTAGAGCGGCGGGGGCTCGTGAGAGCGGGCAAATATTGTCAGAGGACAAGGGAAAAGAAAGGATCACTAAATGCTGATCCCTTTTCTGTTCCTTTTTCAGAAGGCATGGCCGGAAGTAAAATATGATCATCATAATCATTGCCAACACTTACTGAGTGTTATGTACCAGGCACTGTAAATACATGGCATACTTAGGTATGCCTTACAGCCACCCTATAAAGGCTGTACTATTATACCCATTTTACAGAAAAGGAAAGTGAAGGCTAAAGAAATACAATTCCAGTCTTGGTCTACTGGGGGTCTGAGAACTACGGTCCACAGGTCAAAGTTAGCCTACTGCCTGTTTGTGTAAATAACATCTTATTGGAACACAGTGATACCATTTGTTACATACTTTTTATGGGTACTGTATGGCTACAAAGGCAGAATTGAGTAGTTGTGACAGAGACCATATGGCCCACAAAGCTGAAAATATTTGCTGATGGTCCTTTAGAGAAAAAAGTAGACCTTTTATCTGACTATAGAGTCCACTTGATGTGGAATCCCCAGAGTTGTCACTTCAGTGAATATTGAGAACATTTTAACTATAAAAGAATGGAAAATGTGGCAGCAGTAGTGGAAAGAGCACTAGACTGGGAGCCTGACAATCTAGATTCTTGTCTCAATTCTGCAAAAAGTAGCTGGGACCTTGGAAAAGTCACTCCACCTCCTAAGAAATCTTTCTTCCTGATCTGCTCATTAAAGCCACACTGCCAAGCTTCCAAATTAAAAGTTTTCCTAAACAGTTTTTCTGGTTTGCAAAAAGCTATTTTAACTGATCAAATAAAATGCATTTTTACCAGTTCTCCATGGCAACGCTCACAGCTCTTGCCAGATAACCTTTTGAAGTCCTATTTCTGCATGTTTGGGGTATGGCACCTTTGGGTAGAAAGATGTTTCAGAATGGGAATATTCTGTTTAATGCAAAAACATTTTTGTTTTGTTTTGTTTTTGTGAATGCCAGGGTTTCCTTCCACTGAAACCACCTAAGCCTGAAGCTTTTTCTAGGGAGATTGAAGGCTGAATGTGAAGAGTAATATAAAAAAATCCCAAAAGGATTATGTAAAAACCATTGAGTTTCAAGCTGTGAGTCAGCACCAACAGCACCTACATGTTGTGGGCTTCAGATCAGTGCAGGGACCTGTGGAACAGGAGATTCTTCCATTGAAGGACTAAGTTAAGAAATCACTTTAAATCTCAAGGAATCTTAGTCTTTTGCCATCTGTGGTGAAAAATCAGTCCTGGTGTAGCTTTACCCTGAAAGATTAAGGGAAAGGACTGCTTAGGGGAAAAATACAAGCTGCATTGTGATAAGTGCCTGAGCTACTGCCTGATGAGAAGGCTGGTGATGGGACCTGTATCTTGTTCCAATACTGTGTCGTGTTTGTTTGAAGCAAGAAATGTGTTAGTTTGGTGATCCTGTCTTGACTCTTTTCTTTTTAAAGCATAAAGATTTGGAGTGGGAGCAGGAAGGAAATAATTAGATGTATATCTTTGAATTCAACCTGAGTCAAGTTTGAGTGTGAGAGAAGCTATAAGTATATTTTAGAAAGAGAAAGACGTCAGAACTTCATGTCCACCATTTAGGAATGAACTTCCATTTGGCAAATGTCAGTTGTGTCCTGTCGGGTCTCAAGTTGGTAAAGCACTGCACATCCTGAGCCTGATCTCTTATGACATAGGCATTTGTCGTGGGTTGAAGCGGGGGATGGGGAGGGGTCCCAAGAGATTTGTCCATATCCTAATCCCTGGAACCTGCTATGTTACCTTATGTGGTACAAGGGTCTTTGCATATGTGATTGAATTAAAGACCTGGAGATGAGATGGATTATCTGGGTGGGCCCTAAATCTAATGCAAATATCCTTATAAGAGACAGCATGGAAAACACAGCAAGGAGGAAGCAATGTGACCACAGAGGCAGAGACTAGAGAGATGCGACCCCAAGTCAAGGAACGCTGACAGCTACCGAAGGCTGGAAGAGTCACGGGAGGATTCTCCCCTAGATCCTCCCGAGGGGGTGTGACCCTGCCGACACGTTGATTTCAGACTTCTGGCCTCCAGAACTGTGAGAGGATAAATTTCTGTTGTTTTAAGCCACCCAGTTGAAGTAATTTGTTACAGAAGCCTCAGGAAACTAATATAGTACTCAGAATACATCTAACTATCCCACTGCCTGTCTGGAGAAGCACACGGGGCTTTCCCCAGTCTCCTCTGGGATCCTGTCAGAGAATGAAAGGCTGCAGGATTATGTTGATTTGTGGCAGACACAGCACTTTGCCAAAAACAGAGAAGCACAGAACTGGACAGGAACCCCTTTGGTGTTTGATTCATTTTGTGGGATTACTTATCCGCTGGCAGTTTAGAGTACGACTTGCAATAAAAACAGGAAAATGTTTTTAGTGATTTGCCACCACTTACCGCAGAAAGTTATTCATCTAGTTCCAATAAATTTGAGTAAAGTCTTCTCAAGATGAAATGGTTGGATACTTGTCAATAATGGAGAATATGAATAATTTTCACTTCTTAGGAACTTCTAATTTTTAGAGCACTATTAATATGAAGATTAATTTGCACTCTTTTCTCTCATAATAACTCTGTGAAGCAGGTCAGATAGGTATGATTATGGATCTTTCAGAGCTGTGCGACTTAAAACTGGAAAACTAATGAAGGCAGCCTGATTGACAGATAATTTTTCCTGATCCAATGCCCTGCTCATTGGCTTACCTTTTAGGGATTGACTTGACTCAACAGAGACTTGATAAATTGACAACATAGTTATCTGGCTGTGTCCTTGAAGGAGACTAGGAAAGAAAGTTTTAAAGAAGAAAAATAGAGATTTGCCTTATCACATAACAAAACATACAGGTATAACATCTTGTAAAGAATATAAGGATTGCAATTCACATTGGTGGTAAAGAGGTGGATCATTCAATAAATAGCATGGTCTTTATTTAGAGAAAAATGAAATTGTATATCTACTGCAAACACACAACGCAAATAATTGGCAGATTAAAGAGTTAATTGCAAAAATTAAGACTATACATATAATAGAAAAAATACAGGAGACTATTTTAATCACTTAGGATTGAAGAAGGCATTTCTATGCAAGGTAAGAACTTGAGAGCTATAAAAACAATTAGACAAATTTTTTTTAAACATCTTTATTGGAGTATAATTGCTTTATAGTGGTGTGTTAATTTCTGCTTTATAACAAAGTGAATCAGCTATACATATACATATATCCCCTCCTTTTTGCGCCTCACTCCCACCCTCCCTATCCCATCCTGACAAATTTGATTATAAAAATTAAAAGTGGTGTGACCAAGATGTCAGAAATAGAGTTAGAAGAAAAACAAAGCAATATACAGTGGTAAATATTTGCAATATATGTTTTATTCATTAATATATTCAACAGCTTTGGAGCACCAGCTACGGGCCAGACACTGTAGTTGGTGCTGGAAACAAAACACTGAATAAGATAAGTACAGATCATACCTTGTGAAACTTGTGATTTAGTAAGTAAGGAATCACATTGAACAATTTAGAATATAATGAGTATTAGAAAGGTCAAGCCTGGATACCATGGGAAAAGTATGGTGTGGATAAGTATTGACAGACAAGAGTTAATATCTTGTGTATAAATAACTCATGGAAATCAATGAGAAAAATATTAACATAGAAAAATCAACAATAGATATATACTGGAAATTCCCAAATGGAGAAATATGGTTCACCAATAAATATATGAAAAAATGTTTATCCTCATGCATAATCAAATATATGCACACCAAAGTTAGATATAGTGCTTTATCAGATTATCAAATAATAAAATGAGTTATAAAAACTGTTAATGATAAGATGTAGAGAGATGGAAACTCTCACATATTTTGATAGGAGTGTAAATTGTAGAAACTCTGATGATGCATATCAACACTTACAATTTAAAAATTTGTCCCTCTGTTAATGTGTTATGAACTGAATGTTTGTATCTCCCCAAAATTTATATGTTGAAGCCCTAACCCCCAAAATGATGGTATTTGGGCCTTTAAGAGGTAATCAGTGTTAGGTGAGGTCATGAGGGTGGGGCCTCCAATATGGGATTAGTGCCCTTGTAAACAGACATGAGAAAGCTCGCTCTCTCTCCCTCCACGGACACACACTGAGGAAAGGCCATGTGAGGCCACATTGTCTTATAAAGTATTATGCAGCATTTGCTAGGGTGACTTCTTACATACAGACATGGATGGATATATGTCTTAAGATATTTTGTTAAGTGAGAATTATAGTTCAATATGTATAGCATGATCCATTTCTGTAAAATGTATAAAGAGATACATACATGTATTCACCCATTTATAAAGTGCTACAGTGTGCCAAGTACTGTGCTATACAGTTAACATAATTTATCTCATTATCTCGTTTATTCCATACAACATTCACATGTGTTTAGGTAGTATTATTATCCCTATTTTACACATAAATAATTGAGGTCTAAGGTTAATTTGCCTAGTCACACAGCTAATAAGTGGTAAAGCTGGAGTGTGAATTTACACTCTGAATCACTACACTGCATAAATGTTCGAAATGGACAAGTGCCAACAGTTATTATTTTAGATTAGGGATGGGAATGGGAATAGAACTATTAGGGCCTTTAATATCTTGATATTGTTTATTATGTTTACTGGTAATAAGTGATTGTTGTTAAAAATTCAAAGATTCCCCTATTTTGGAAGAAAAAGAACAAATGAGATAATTCAGTGACCTTTGCCTATCTATAAGATGATGTTTGCAGTCAGTAAATCATGGATACTGTCACATTAACGCAAAATACATTGAAAGCTGTCATTTTGAATCATTTCTTAATCAATTTGTTATCAGAAAACTAATTCTGTTTTAAATGAAGGAAAGAAAGTTTTAACATCAATTATTTTTCTGAGAAACTTGAAAGAGAAGGAAAACTAAAATGTCAAAGCTTGGAATAACCATGGATTTCCTAAGTTTGCATTATTCAAATGGACACAATTTTCCTGCCTTGTCATTTGATAGGCATAGTTATGGCTTGGTGGAAATAGGTTTATGTTGAAAGTAAATTTGATTAAATTAAGTTAAAGACCTGGATTTAAATCTTAGCCCTGCCTTTTTACTAGCTAGGTCATTAAATAACAAGTTATTTACCCTCTTGAAACTTTACTTTCTTCATATTTAAAATAAGGGTGTTAGTCCCTAACTTTGGGGATTTACATACATTAAATCCTCTAAAATACCCAGCATATTGCCAACCACTTAGTTGGTGCTTAATAAACATTGGCTATATCTGCAGAGACACAATTTAAGCTCTCAAGTAGAGAGTTAAATTGGTCAACTCAGATTTGTCTGTCCTCAGCTCCACTAGTCCAGAAGGAAGGTGGTTTTTCTCCCACTCACTAGCGCAAGCCGGCAACAACACCATCCGGACTGGATGTTCATCACTATGGTAACAACCATGGCCTCCCCGCTTTCTGCTCAGTGTTTATGCTCCCATTTTTTTCCCTCTCCTCAGAGCCAGACTCAGCTTTATGGCTCCCACTCAGATGTCCTTTTGAAAGGAATAGACAAACTATAGCAAATGGAAATTGGACATATCTCTTTTTCCCTCAAAGTATGATACCACAATTGTCCAATTTTTTTTAGGAAATCTAACTAAATATTGTACTTCCATTCTTATAGCAACACAAGATTCCCTCGTTTGATGGAAATATGAGGAGGCAAGACTTGTGATACTCAATCCTCATGGATTTGCTCTTTAAAGCTCTAATTTAGGGGCATTCGGACTGAAGTGACTGTAAGACCAAAGACACAAATATAGGAATGCAATCAGTGGATGTGAAGGCCCATGGGTTGGCAGGCTTTGTTGAAAGAGAAGGTTGACACAGGTGAGGAATGGGAAATATGGCTGGAGTACTAGATTGGGGTCAAGTTGTGAAAGAATAGATACTACTAATCTCGTTGGTTTCCTAGGAGAAGTCATCTCTCGTTGTACCAAATTTCTCTGTAATAATCTCTACAGAGTCTTATTCCCTATGTTTCTATGATTCTAGCATCTGCAAGAGATCCAAATTTGTAGAAACTCAGCCATATTTGGTCTTAAGCTGTTTATCATCTATGGCCCTAGATGCAATGGTTATACTTGCATAAATTATTTTCTTAGCTCACAATTCCCCAAAGGCAGATATATCTAGGTTATTATTTTTACAGGAATAATATTTTTGCAAACATTAAACTGACATTTTTTCATTCCCAGAAGTCATGTGGCTCTGTACTTAATAAATCAATGGACTTCATCACGTCATGGGAGTTGGGAACAGAGAAGTCATTTCTTGATGGTGAGTGGAAAACCATATTTTAAAAAAATTCACAGTGAGACTACAGTGTTGAAATCCAGGCTTTGTTGAGAGGGGGAAAAAAGTTGTTTAAATTTGCCAAAGTTCCTTTCTTAAATCAAATCCTAAGCCTAGGGAATCTGGATCACTGCATTTTATCTTAAGCCATAGTGTAGAGAGGACTGACATTTGTTACGTGCAGGCTCAGCGGCCATGGCTCACGGGCCCAGCCGCTCCACGGCATGTGGGATCTTCCCGGACCGGGGCACAAACCCATGTCCCCTGCATCGGCAGGCGGGCTCTCTACCACTGCGCCACCAGGGAAGCCCAAGGCCCTTCCATTTTTGAGAGGAGGTGTTTGAGTGTAGAAAGGAGAAGAAATACGAGTCATCAGACATGAATATCCCAGCTGTCTGGCCCCCTTGGGGTTGTACTTTCTTGGAATACGTGGCAAAAACATGTTCCAGAACAGTGGCTTATCCTAGCATATATTTCAGAGCATCCCCACAGTTGGCATGACACTACTTCTAGCATGGTGCCAGACAGCATTTTAGAAATGGCTTAGGAAGGTGTCTAGAGGGCTGAGCTTTAGATATCACCCCATTTATTCATATCCTACCATGTGCTATATCCCTGGCAGGGATGAGAAATGAAAGAAGTGGTGGACCAGAAGAGGCCTAGGGTGAGAAAGAAATCACAAGTGTGACCTTACAACTAGAGTTGAAACTTCAGCAGAGGGTGCCAGCATGGCATTTGAAGGAACCAGGGGAAAGCACACTTCTAGTTGTGAGGTTCTGGGAGAACTGACTTGTTACCCAAACTCACACATGACTACTTTATATTAGGAAGTTGATTTCCTGCATTACACGGGAGGTACACGTGGCCCCAAAACATAGACCAGTTGTCCCACCAAAAATGCCACTCCCTTCTTATTTAAGGATTGAGTGAGAAATGCTTATTCCACATCAGTAGATTGTTCTTATTTTGTTTTCCTCAAGAGAAGGAAGTTAGTCTTTCAGCCCAGAGACAATTTTTTTTTTTTAAAGATAGTTACTATGAAACAGTTACTGTTATCAGAGCCTCTTTAGTTCCATTTCTATATTTTCCTAAATGCAGTGCAGATTTTTCTTTGTACCTCCAACAGATTTTCAGTCTTTCCTAATTCTGCATCTCTTCTGTGGAATGCTTTCTCATTTTTTAGTGTTATTCTTCAAGCTGTTATTCTTTCACCTACCTGTTTAACTGTTTATATGCATTTCTATGTTACCATTACAATGAACAAACAGGACTTATAAGGAACAAACATAAAGTAATTAAAATTTTTTTTTTCCCTTACAACTGCTGCAGCAAACCCACTCCACAAGCTGTTTCTTTTCTGTCCCCAGATAAAATTGGAGGTAGATACCACTGACTTTTCTGGTCACAGTTAGAAAATTAAAATATTTAATCTGCAGAGTAGTCTCAATTCAATCACCTGGATTTCCAGTCATAACTCCAAATTTTATTCAAATTTATAATTTCTCCCTTCCTCCAGCTTTGGCCTATCAGAGCCCAACGTGAGAAGGTGAAGAGGATGTGACTGGCTTCATTGTTCTGCCAGCTCTTCTCTGCCTTACTCTCCAACTCCTTAACAAGGTAAGAGGGAGGCAGGAGAGGCAAGGGAGTGGGGGAAGGTCTTCATTGACGCATCAATCGATGGTAGACATTTGAAGTTAACTTTGTCTTGGGACATTTTCCTGGGTTCTTTGGGAACCCTCTCCATTGCTGGTATTCTCTCACTGACCTTTCTCTTGATGTGGACACAAGCTTTTACCAATCACTGGCTTCCTCTCACAGTCCCTGGATATCTTGTGGTACATCTCCATCTTTGAATACAATATCTTCCCCAAACACAGCCCATTTTTTCCTTTAGCGACCTGGTAGGCATCCATTTCAACCATTTCCTACCCTTCTTTTGAAAAAGGCAAGACTGGCTTTGGACCATGTGTGATACAAGCCTTGCAGAGGTGCATCATTTTGGAATCTGGGAGCAGTTTCTGCCTATAGTCTTAGAGCTTCAGTCTAAACCAAGCCCCAGATCCATTTTAGTTTCCTGTTGTGTTCAGTTGGAGACAGATCTGTACAGCGGGGTGGCGACGTGGTGTGTATGTAACTCTTGAGCACTCATGCGACTCTGTTTCCTTATGTCTGGGACTTTCTCTTCTTCTCTTCCACCTGATAAGTGCCTCCTCCTTCTGTGAAGTCCACCCTAGAGCACCTGTTTTATACCGTTTTTCATTCTTTGATTCTGCAACTCTTCTCAATTTCTTATTTCCTTGGTTGATATCTCCCCACCCCCAAACCTAAGGATTTTTAACTTTTGTTCCCACTTTCTATTCAATTCAAGGCTCCTTTAAAAAGGTAAGGGCTGTACTTCTTAGAAAGAAAAGTTTAGGAAGTTTTTCCAATACGCTGGGCTCTTTGCCCACAGATTCTTACTTGCTTCAAGGGAACCCTGTCTGCTTGTAGGGACAGGAGAGACACTGTTGTTTGTTGGCTACTTAAGTGTGGCATCAAGCATTGAAAGGAATCATTTTGTGAACTCTATTTGCTTGTAGTATTTCAGCTTGTGTATATTTATTTTGTTCCACTTCTTGCAGTAGAACGACAAACAAAAACAAACTTAAAAAAAATGACTTTGGTAAAACAACACAAAGAAAGTATGGCTTTCTTTTTTCCAGACTAAATTTTTTGAAGTATTTTATTTACTGTTGAAAAGAAAATAATAGAAATAGATAAAATGATGTTAGTACAGAGCTAGGAAGATGTTAAGATCAACACACTGTATTATATTGTCATCAATGATTTATCTGGTCACATGATAAAGGTTATAAATGCTTTCAACTTTCCTCTGGATCTGAAAAAGAATGCTCCTTTTTCACATTAGACTAATATACTTTGGAAAATAATTTGAATTTAAGAAGGTAAATATTTAGAAAATTTTTAATTAGATTGCATATTAAAGAGGGCTTATATATTCACCATTAGTAATTCCCAATATAATAGTGCCAATGAGAAAACTCTGAACAGCTGCCATCTAGAATTCTAAAATATCACTGGTTGTTAAATGTGCAACATAAGCGCCATAGCTCAACAAAATGAAGTGCAATTTTCTCTTCAGTCAAAGAAAAGAGCAAGTTCAAGATTAGTTATGCATTAAACAGTCCATTTGGGGAGGCTAATTAGAGAGAGAAGACCTTGAAATAGAAGTCATCAGAAAAAGCTAGCAGATGAGTCTTTTTGGAGACTTAATTTGTCCTTTGTGACAAACAAGAACACCTGTGAAAAGTGCAGGTTGCCTTCATCCAAAGTTTGGTCATGAGGTTCACAAGGTAAAAGAACCTTTTACCTGGAGGAAAAGAACAGTAATAGTTCATGAAATTGTCTTTAGGGGCACTGGAGCCTTTTGAGCGTCAGGTTTCCAAATTGGTAGAGCAGGTGTGCAAAATTAAGTGCCAAAAGAATAGACATGGGCACAAGAATTTGGATTGTTCTCTTTTCCCCAGGACTTAATAATAACCGAGAATGAGTAGAACATATAGTGTTAAGAAAGGTACATTTTTTAACAGGAAACCTAGCACGTGAAAGAAAAGTATCTGAATTCTATCCCATTTAAGTACACTCAGATTAATATAATTCTCACTCCAACTGAATAACAATGTCTCTGGAAGCTGGGCCAGTTAAATATCACATGTTATGTTTTTGTAGCATTTACATCAAGAACAAGAAAGAAGTAATTCTATGTAAGTTGTACTCACTTTGGTATCATTAATGTGCATATTTCTAGAAAATGTAGACAATATTTTTTCTTAACAAATTTGTGTTAGATCATCAGTATCCAGAAGGTTTCTCAATATTATCTCATGAAAGGGCAAAAAAATGCTTTGGAAAAGAGTAAGAGTGTGGATTGTCCATTATGAGGGGTATCTACCAGAATTAGTGATCACTCTCATGAACTATCTCTGAGCAGACTATTCTAGGTCCATCTTTGTAAGGAATGGACAGAATACCCTGGAGAAAAGACCAGAATCATAAACTAAAGATTTTTTTTCTTAGCACCTCTGTCTTCTGAAGAGTTGGCAGCCCAGCCCTGAAACCAGATAGACCATAAGTTCAACACTTAAACTTTATCAGTGTCAGATGATCTATTAAATTCTGAGGCCATGTACTTTCTCTTCAGAGAAACTATTTTTATTGTGAAAAAAACTAGTTATCTTCTTCATATGCAAAGTGACAAGGCTAAGGAAGGTCACTTCTGGTGATTACATAATGAAGCTTAATGAATGGTTGAACTTGCCCAATCCTTTGAACTTGGAATAGGCAGTGATTAAAGGCCAAGAGAGTTGCTTTTGGGTCAGACTCTTCACTTCTCTTTCACCCTCTCCTCAAGTCTTCCTTACCTTTTTAGGGGAGGTATCTTGGTCCCAAGGAGCAAAAATATCCTCTTGACCTGGGTCGGTTACTGCAAGTATATGCGTCTTGAAAAAAATCTCCAAATCTCTGCAGTCTATAATCTCACGGATGTGAATCACCTCATTTATATTTAATTCCCACAACAAGGGATGATGTTCAAAACATTTAACAGCTAATAAAATAACTTCATGGATGACTCAAATGGCACCCTCAAACAGGGCCTGGAGCAGGGACCTGAAGTCCCCTCTGTGTCTTTAGTTGGAAGATTATAGAGAAGTGTGAGTAGGGGCCATGGGGAGGCTGTAGAGGCTTGGGCAGTGATTATTTACCAACTTGTACTGAAAATTTTTAATATTTTAGCAATCAATACAGCTGAACCATTGAGGGCTGCCTGGTTGGAAGCCCTGCTTACAACACCATGAGGCAGAGATTATCATTTCTATTTTATAGTTGAGGAAACTGAGACTCAAGAAGGTTAAGTAGTTGTGCTATTGTCGCTCAACTTGGAGGAGACAGAGAGGAAGGGGAACCTGGAGGGCACCCAGGCTTGGAAGATGCCAAAGCACAGGCTCTTTTGTGTAGACTCTACACAAAAGAGAGGCCTCCCTGTCAGCCAGGCCTGCATTTATCCAGCTCCTTAGCACCTAGTCTGATGTTAAACCAAGTTTAGGTATAACCTCTGACCCTTCCTCATTCTGTGAGGTTGGCCCTGCTGGAAAAGGCTGCAAGAAGACCAGGGAACTGAGCATCTGCAAAGGAAAGGTGTTGCTGCCTTGCCCCCTACCACAAGCAGCTGCAGGAGGCCATGACTGTATTCAGGCCATGTAAGACCATGTTCAATGCCTGTGTTTCTGAATAAGACACGGAAGCTTGAGGGACTATATTTTCTGAGGTTGCTTTGGGAACAGGAAGCTTAAATACACTCCTCTTAAATGTATTTCTCTTCTTCTTTCTCTCTGAAAATCAGTAAAGCATACAAAAGAAATGAATTTTCCTTTTTCTTTTCAAAATTCCTCAATATTTAAGAAACTTTGCTGTTGTCTGTAAAGTTAACATATACTCATTGTAGAAGATTGAGAAAAAAAAGTTGCTTTGAAAATTGATTATATTCCTGCTACCTGTTATTTTATTATATTTATTTACATATCTAGCCTTGGAATCATAGTTTTTAGCACTTTAAGGTTATTTTAAAAATTATTGGTTTTATAAAGTTATTTTTGAAAGTTTTATGAGTTTTTTTCCCATTTTATTACATTATCTTTGAAATTTATGTGATGGTTCCTTTATTGCTGGACATTTAGGATATTTCCAGTTTTTCACTATTCTACATAATGCTCCATCCAAATCCTAATAACATTTATCTGATTCACCACAGGTTGTTTTCTTAGGTAAAATCCTAAAAACTGAGATTACAGAGACAAATGTGTTAAAATATTGTTCTTAATAGCCTTTTGTGTCTTTCCCTTTTCTGAATTCTTTGTTATAGCCCTTGGCTCACTTTTATAACCATGTTAGGGCTCTTTTCTTCTTGTTTCTTTACATGTTTAAGATATTATGTATTGAGCTAGCATATTCCATGTCAAGTAACAGCTCCCAGTATATTGTTTGCCATTTAAAATTGTTTATGGTATTTTTTTATATAGAAAGTTTTATATTTTATGACCAATTCTACTGCCCTTTTCTGTTTTGATTTTTATATTTATTAATTCCTTAAAAGGCATTCCAAACATTAAGATCTGATAAATACTAAATACATTTTCTTCTCATTTGTTTGAGGCTAATTTTTAGCATTTCACTCTTTAAACCATCAAAAGTTTTATCTGATTAAGGTAAACTTTTATTTTTTTTCAAAGATGAGCTAATTATCCCAACACTACTTATTGAATATTCATTTTCCCCCACAAAGGTGTGATACTACATTTGTCTTACATTAAATTATTATATATACTAATATTGGCAAGTTCTTGGCTGTTTATCCTATTGATTTACCTATCGTTTCTTTAAGCAGTACATATTACTTTATTTATTTAAATAAGAATCATAGGGTTACTGTAAAAGAATTACTATCTGCTCAAATTATCATTTAAGAATATTATTTTAAATAGCTAAAATTACTCACTAAGGCATATATGGACATAATTTCTTTATGCATGCTTCATTACCAAAGGCTTTGGAATATTTTACACAAATGTACAAAACACAACAGAATGAAAATAAATGAGAACATTACAAAAATAAGATATATCCAGTGATCAGGCTAAGATATGAAATGATTGTCATAATGAACTAGAGTTACTTTAGAATATAGACCATGTATTGGTTCTGAGCATCCTAGTGGTCAAAGCAGAGAAGAAAATGTGACCAATTACAAGGTTCCAAGGTTAAGCAATAGAAATTATTTTTTCAGAATTACTTTTCCCCTGATACTGAGACCCAAAGCATTGGAATACATTCCTGATTACACCCTACAAATGGTGAATGAGTCATTCCTTCCCTGTGCTTTCAAGGCAATTTGTGTCACTATTACAACACTGTTCTTACTGTAGTGTAATAGTGATGCATGTTTTATCCTCTCCCCACCACCATGACCTTCCTAATCCCAGTTTGTGAACTTCTTTAGTGCTTGTTTTCATAAACTTTGTGATTGGCATAGTTCTTGGAAAGGTTGAGAGCTCAAAAATTGTGGGGAAAAAAATAAAGAAAAGAGAGAGGAGGGGAGAGGGGAAAAGAAGAAAACAACATAGTAATCAACATGGATTTGTTTGAAGTTAGCACTGACACGCAAGTGGCTCCAGCTTCCCATCCTATGTTGTTGCTGCCTTTTTTTGTTTTTTGGAGTTGAAATTCCTATTTTATCTTGTTTTATTGTGGCAAGAACACTTAACATGAGATCTACCCTCTTAACATATTTTAAAGTGTAAAATACTATAGTATTGTTAACTATAGGTACAACATTGCACAGCAGATCTATAGAACTTATTCATCTTGCATAAATGAAATTTTACACCCACTGATTAGCAACTGCTCATTTCCTCTCCCCCCAACCCTAGCCACTGGCAACCACCATTCTATTCTTTGCTGCTATACATTTGACTATTTTAGCTACTTCATATAAGTGGAATCATGCAAGGTTTGTCTTTTTGTGACTGGTTTATTTCACTTAGCATAATGTCCTCACTTAGCATAATGTCCTCAAGATTAATCTATGCTGTTGCATACGGTAAAACTTCCTTCTTTTTAGTTAAGGCTGAATAATATTCCACTGCATGTATATACCACATTTTAAAATTCATTTATCCATCTTTGGATATTTAGATTGTTTCTGTATTTTGGCTAATATGAATAGTGCTGCAACAAATCTGAAAGTGCTAATATCTCTTCTGTATCCTAATTTCAATTCTTTTGGATAAATACCCAGAAGTGGAATTGCTGGGTCATATGGTAGTTCTATATTTAATTTTTTTGTGGAACCTCCATACTGTTTTCCATTGTAGCTGCACCATTTTGCATTCCCACCAACTCTTTATGAGGGTTCTGCTTTCTCCACATCCTCACCAAAATATATTGTCTTTTGTTTTTTTGATAATAACCATCCTAATGGGTGTGAAGTGATATCTTGTGGTTTTGATTTGCATTTTCCTGATGATTAATTTATGTTGAGTACATTTATGTATACCTTTATATATCCTATATATCCACACCTTATACCATATATATATATATATATATATATATATATATATATATATATATATATACATATACATATACACACACACACCTATTGGCCATTTGTATGTCTTCTTTGGAGAAATGTCTGTTGAAGTCATTTGCCCATTTTTAAATCAAGTTATTAGTTTGTTTTCATTTCTGATTTTTGTGTTTTTGGTTTTGTTTTGCTTTTTTTGCTCTTGAGTTGTTTGAATTTCTTACATATTTTGGAAATTAACCCCTATCAGATACACAGTTTGCAAATATTTTCTCCCATTCCATAGGTTGCCTTTTTACTCTATTGTTTCCTTTGCTGTGCAGAAGCTGTTTAGTTTAATGTAGTCCTACTTGTCTATTTTTGCTTTTGTTACCTATGCTTTTAGTGGTATATCCATGAAATAATTGCCAAGACCAATGTCATGAAGTTTTGCCCCTGTATTGTCTCCTAGGAGTTTTGTAGTTTCAATTCTTATGTTTAAGTCTTTAATCCATTTTGAGTTGATTTTTGTGTATGGTATGAGATAGGGTACAATTTTATTATTTTGCATGTGGAAATCCAGTTTTCCCAACACCATTTGTTGAAGAGACTATCCTTTCCCCATTATGTATTCTTGGCACTCTTGTTGAAGATTTGTTAACCATATATGTGTGGATTTATTTCTGGGATCTCTATTTTGTTCTATTGGTCTATATGTTTGTCTTTATGCCAGTACCATACTGTTTTAATTGTTGTAGCTTTGTAATATATTTTGAAGTTAGGAATTGTGATACCTCCAGCTTTGTTCTCCTTTATCAAGATTGTTTTGGCTATTCATGGTCTTTTACAGTTTCATATGAATTTTATAATTGTTTTTTTTCTATTTCTGTAAAAAATTCCATTGGACAGGTAAATCATATATCTTCATTTCATTATGGTTGGTTTCTGAAGGTTTATCTTGTTCTTTTTGGGGGGAGGTCATGGGAGGACACATTTTCTTGTTTCTTTATTTTCCTTGAGTCTCTATGTTTGTGCTTGTGCCTTACATAAAACAGCCACTTTTCCCAACCTCCATGGACTGACCTTGTACAGGAGAAGACCCTCCAATAAGTCCAGATAGAGATTATGGAGGCCTCTCAAACTTTTGTGCTAGTTCAACCTGTTTTCTTTATTCTTAGCAGCCCCCAGGAACCTAGAGTATGCCAGGTCCTGTCAGTACAGGTGAGACAAGTGAGAAGCCAGTTCTTTGGGCAGCACTATGAAAACTTGGGACGTTAGATGTGTGATTCACCTCTTTTACTCCTCAGGGAGAAGCTAGAAGCTGGGGTTTATTGCCTGTCACTATGTGCTGAACTGGAGGGAAGAGCCGTGGTGAGTGCCTGTATACCAGTTCAAATCATTTTGTTCTCTGTAACTCCAGGGACTAGCAAATGCCAAATCCTGTTAACTCTCTGAGACAGGCAAGATTCAAACCAGGCTCTTGGGTAGCACTGAGAGAAGTTGGGACACTAGGTGTGTGGTCTAACTCCTTTGCTTCTTAAGGAGAATCCTGGAGCTGGGGGTTCCCTCCTGATCATATGACCCTTTACTAGGGGTGGGAATGATGGTGGGAGGGTGTTCTCTGTTTGTCCTATTTGTTTTAGTGTGGCTGGATTTGTACTTGCCTAGGATGTAGGAACCTGTCACCTTGTTTCTGATTTCCCACAAAGGGTATTGATCCATGTGTTGTTGTTGAATCAGTGTGTCTGAGGAGAGGAGAGTTTAGGGCCTCCTATCCCACCATCTTGCTGACATCAAGTAACCCTGACCTGTACCTCTAACTCATCCCTGGAATCATCCAGGGTCCCAAATTCTGTTCCTATCACTCAAAGCAATAGTATTTGGATTTTGAGCTCTATGCTCACTCTCCCCATTCCAGCCCTGACAGGACACTATATATGCTCATATTAAATGACACCAGATGATTTTCATGGTCAAAGTGATAGAATTTCAGGAACAAAATGATTTCCAGTTAATAGTGTGACATTAGTAGTTCATAGATTTAACTTCAGCCTCAGGAGCTAAGTCCAGCTCACTCATCTGCCTTCAGTGACACTGTAACTTAGTTTAAAAGGACCATTTGGAAAGCAGAGCTGCCAGCTGCTTGCTCTCTGCTCCTTAGATAAGGGAGGCCCATTCCCTTGGCTTATTCTCTGAGCATAATGTGCTCACAGCATCTGTCAGGACTGGTTGCTTATAAAAGAAAAGGACTTACCTTAAATCAACTTAAACATGAAATGAAACTCAGGCAACTAACTCACATAACTCATGCCACTAAAAAGTCCAAGCAAAGTTGAATCAGGGGGTCAAACCAAACCTTGTCACCAGGACTCAGTTTCTCTCCTTCTCTCTCTCTTTTTCTCTCTCCTCATCTCTCAGCTCTGTTCTTCTCTCAGCTCTGTTCTTCAGGTAGGTCCTTTTCACATAGTGGTCCCCAGCTGTTCCTGCCCTGTATCTTCCTGGGTCTTGAGCCTGCTGGTCTTTGGATTAGAACTTATATCATTGATTCTCCTGGTTCTTCAGTTTGCCAACTCACCCTGTTGAGATCTTGAAACTTGTCAGCTTTCATAATAACTTGAGCCATTTCTCTCTTTCTTTCTCTCTCTCTCTCTCTCTCTCTCTCTGTGTCTCTCCTCTCTCTCTCTCTCCATGTGTACAGACTGGTTCTGTTTCTTTGGAAAATGCTAACTAATATAACAGGAAAAACAGTAGACTAACTCCCCATTTCTTCTCTCTAAGACTTTCTATTCCTTTTCAGGCTGTGTGTTCTATCTACCTGCATCCTCTCCTTTCTGTCCCTGAAATATGTCTATTTCAGGGCAGTCTGTTCTAGAGCTCATTAATATCCTTTCCTTGAAGCACTCCCTGTTTTTACTCTTGGAGAACTAGGCATCACCCACTTTATAGTTTCACAGGGCACTGGAGTTTCCTTACAATTTGCTCATTCTATTTCCACATAGACTTCTTCAGCTTCCCTACCTTTAAGGGAGAAAGAGCACTTTCTTTTTTGGGCACATGCTCTTTACAAAATATTGTGTTATGTGTCTATGGAATATGGATAGGAAATATTTGTTCTTTCTCACAAACAGGGGAAGAGTCAAATAATCATGGTCTTCTCCTCCACTCCTCTAACCTGGCTTTCGTATTCATCTGTAGCCAGGCAGTTCACAGTATTTCTATAAGCCATACTTTATTCCCACACTGCTGTTAGGGTAGTAATTAGGTTCTGTGACCAGTTTCAATAAACCAGAGTGATGACTGGAGAGAGCAGTGAAATTGGCTTGAGTAGCAAATGAGAAGTAAGCTGTGCCAGAGTTGGCCCTTTAGGGTGGTAGGGAGCCTGCTGAAGTGCCTGGCTGAGGAGTGACATGAATTACAGAGGTAGCAATAAGATCCATCTCCCATAGTATCTGGTTCACCCTGTAGAAGCCAATCTGGCATACTGTAAATGATCACAAGGCCCAGGGGGCAGATCTTGTGCCACCACTGACTTAACAAGAGATCATGGGGAGGCCACTTCACTTTTCTGGGTTGTCCTCTCCTCTGTAACTTGAAGATGATGGACCTTCAAGGCTGGCTTCATGGTTGTACTAGATCTGTGCGGTACCTCAGAACCCCATGCTTAAATGGCCCTACCCTTAGGTTGGTACTGTGCTGTCACTGACTTGAAATGCTTAATGATTTTTGAATAAGGGGCCCAGCATTTTCATTTTTCCCTGAGCCCTGCAAATTATATAGCTGGTCCTGTGGGCCAGGTCAGTGGTCCACAGGATCCCTAGGGTTGTTCTATGGAATAAGGGACCCAAAGTCTTATCAGTTTGGGAAAAAAATGGGTTAACTGTTAACAAAAGTAAATAGATTGTTGTGTTAAAAAAAAAAAAATCTCGGAGTCTTTGGTATGCCAATGTGCATTGTAGTTTTCTAGGAAGGGGATGTGAAAGTCATTTTCTAAACTTATTTGACCACAAACCCCCTTTCTTTTTTTCAAGAAGCATGTAGTATACCAAGTATTTCACAGACTACATGTTGGGGAATGTTGGCCTCAATGTTTGTTTAGGTGTCTGTGAACTCCAGCAACCTTTACTTTTTTTATTATGATGAGTCACATGTGGAGAGTGGAGGTGTGGGGGTGGGGAGTAAAGCTGCAATTAAGGAGTGACGATAATGCTGTTCCTTGACCCAGGGCTCTATAACAAAGAAGAGTCATGCTGTTTTAGTCTCAATGAAACCCACATAGAGCCACCATTTTTCCCCTCTGAATCTTTGCTTATGTGGTTTTATCTACTTAAATGCCGTGTTCTACCTAAATCCAGTAGTTCTTCTTGTTTGTTTTTCCAAAATATGTCTCAAATTTATCTACCTTTGTATCTCCGGGCCTCACCCTTGTATAAAACACATTGTCTCAAATGGACCAATGCTACAGTCTCCTTATTCCCCTCCCAGCTCCAGCCCATTCTCCACACGGTGCTCCAACTTGACCTTTCTTTTCCTTTTTTTTTATAGGAATATTTTTGCAGAAGCTTCAGAGTATACCCAGAACTGTCTGTACATGACAAAAAACTTAAAAATGACCACAGTTAAAGATTTGATGAAAGTTTGTAATAATGCAATTGACAAGGAAATTTAGTTATTTCTCAGATATACATTTTAAACTAATAACTAGAATTATGACTTATAACATTATACCAGAACATATAAGATTTTTAGAAATTTCATGTAATGTCTGAAACATTTATATTAACATATTTCCATACAAATAACCCAAAGAAAGTTTAGTATTAGTTGTTTTTCTTGATTGTTTGTTTTTTTATACTGCAGGTTCTTATCAATCACCAATTTTTTACACATCAGTGTATACATGTCAATCCCAATCGCCCAATTCAGCACACCACCATCACCACCCCAACACGGTTTTCCCCCCTTGGTGTCCATACATTTGTTCTCTACACCAGTGTCTCAACTTCTGCCCTGCAAACCAGTTCATCTGTACCATTTTTCTAGGTTCCACATACATGCATCAATATACGATATTTGTTTTTCTCTTTCTGACTTACTTCACTCTGTATGACAGTATCTAGATCCATCCACATCTCTACAAATGACCAAACTTTGTTCCTTTTTATGGCTGAGTAATATTCCATTTTATATATGTACCACATATTCTTTATCCATTCGTCTGTCAATGGGCATTTAGGTTGCTTCATGACCTGGCTATTGTAAATAGTGCTGCAATGAATATTGGGGTGCATGTGTATTTTTGAATTATGGTTTTCTCTGGGTATATGCCCAGTAGTGGGATTGCTGGATCATATGGTAATTCTATTTTTAGTTTTTTAAGGAACCTCCTTACTGTTCTCCATAGTGGCTGTATCAATTTACATTCACACCAACAGTGCAAGAGGGTTCCCTTTTCTCCACACCCTCTCCAGCATTGGTTGTTTGTAGATTTTCTGATGATGCCCATTCTAACTGGTGTGAGGTGATACCTCATTGTAGTTTTGATTTGCATTTCTCTAATAATTAGTGATGTTGAGCAGCTTTTCATGTGCTTCTTGGCCATCTGTATGTCTTCTTTGGAGAAATGTCTATTTAGGTCTTCTGAGCATTTTTGGATTGGGTTCTTTTTTTCTTTAATATTGAGCTACATGAGCTGTTTATATATTTTGGAGATTAATCCTTTGTCCGTTGATTCATTTGTGAATATTTTCTCCCATTCTGAGGGTTGTCTTTTTGTCTTGTTTATGGTTTCCTTTGCTGTGAAAAAGATTTTAAGTTTCATTAGGTCCCATTTGTTTATTTTTGTTTTTATTTCCATTACTCTAGGGGGTGGATCAAAAAAGATCTTGCTGTGATTTATGTCAAAGAGTGTTCTTCCTCTGTTTTCCTCTAAGAGTTCTATACTGTCCAGTCTTACATTTAGGTCTCTAATCCATTTTGAGTTTATTTTTGTGTATGGTGTTAGGGAGTGTTCTAATTTCATTCTTTTACATGTACCTGTCCAGTTTTCCCAGTACCACTTATTGAAGAGACTGTCTTTTCTACATTGTATATCCTTGCCTCCTTTGTCATAGATTAGTTCACCATAGGTGCCTGGGTTTATCTCTGGGCTTTTCTATCTTGTTCCATTGATCTGTGTTTCTGTTTCTGTGCCAGTACCATACTGTCTTCATTACTGTACCTTTGTAGTATAGTCTGAAGTCAGGGAGTCTGATTCCTCCAGCTCTGTTTTTTTCCCTCAAGACTGCTTTGGCTATTTGGGGTCTTTTCTGTCTCCATACAAATTTTAAGATTTTTTGTTCTAGTTCTGTAAAAATTGCCATTGGTAATTTGATAGGGATTGCATTGAATCCATAGATTGCTTTGGGTAGTAGAGTCATTTTCACAATGTTGATTATTCCAATCCAAGAACATGGTATATCTCTCTTTCTGTTGGTATCATCTTTAATTTCTTTCATCAGTGTCTTATAGTTTTCTACATACAGGTCTTTTGTTTCCATGGGTAGGTTTATTCCTAGGTATTTTATTCTTTTTGTTGCAATGGTGAATGGGACTGTTTCCATAATTTCTCTTTCAGATCTTTCATCATTAGTGTATAGGAATGCAAGAGATTTCTGTGCATTAATTGTGTATCCTGCAACTTTACCAAATTCATTGATTAGCTCTAGTAGTTTTCTGGTCGCATCTTTAGGATTCTCTATGTATAGTATCATGTCATCTGCAAACAGTGACAGCTTTACTTCTTCTTTTCCAATTTATATTCCTTTTATTTCTTTCTCTTCTCTGATTGCTGTGGCTAGGACTTCCAAAACTATGTTGAATAATACTGGTGAGAGTGGACATCCTTGTCTCGTTCCTGATCTTAGAGGGAATGCTTTCAGTTTTTCTCCATTGAGAATGATGTTTGCTGTGGGTTTGTCATATATGGCCTTTATTATGTTGAGGTAGGTTCCCTCTATGCCCACTTTCTGGAGAGTTTTTATCATAAATGGGTGTTGAATTTTGTCAAAAGATTTTTCTGCATCTATTGAGATGATCATATGGTTTTTCTTCTTCAATTTGTTAATCTGGTGTGTCACATTGATTGATTTGCATATATTGAAGAATCCTTGCATCCCTCGGATAAATCCCACTTGATCATGCTGTATGATCCTTTTAATGTGTTGTTGGATTCTGTTTGCTGGTATTTTGCTGAGGATTTTTGCATCTATATTCATTAGTGATATTGGTCTGTAATTTTCTTTTTTTGTAGTACCTTTGTCTGGTTTTGGTATCAGGGCGATGGTGTCCTCATAGAATGAGTTTGGGAGTGTTTCTTCCCCTGAAAATTTTTGAAAAAGTTTGAGAAGGATGGGTGTTAGCTCTTCTCTAAATGTTTGATAGAATTCACCTGTGAAGCCCTCTGGTCCTGGAGTTTTGTTTGTTGCAAGATTTTTAATCACAGTTTCAATATCATTACTTGTGATTCGTCTGTTCATATTTTCTGTTTCTCCTGGTTCAGTCTTTGCAGGTTATACGTTTCTAAGAATTTGTCCATTTCTTCCAGGTTGTTCATTTTATTGGCATAGAGTTGCTTGTAGTAGTCTCAGGATGCTTTGTATTTCTGTGGTGTCTGTCGTAACTTCTCCTTTTTCATTTCTAATTTTATTTATTTGAGTCCTCTCCCTCTTTTTCTTGATGAGTCTGGCTAATGGTTTATCAATTTTGTTTATCTTCTCAAAGAACCAGCTTTTAGTTTTATTGATCTTTGCTATTGTTTTCTTTGTTTCTATTTCATTTATTTCTGCTCTGATCTTTATGATTTCTTTCCTTCTGCTAACTTTGGGTTTTCTTTGTTCTTCTTTCTCTAGTTCCTTTAGGTGTAAGGTTACATTGTTAATTTGCAATTATTCTTCTTTCTTGAGGTAGGCTTTTATAGCTATAAACTTCCCTCTTAGAACTGCTTTTGCTGCATCCCATAGGTTTTTTTTTTTTTAACATCTTTATTGGAGTATAATTCCTTTACAATGGTGTGTTAGTTTCCGCTTTAAAATAAAGTGAATCAGTTATACATATGCATATGTTCCCATATCTCTTCCCCCTTGCGTCTCCCTCCCTCCCACCCTCCCTATCCCACCCCTCTAAGTGGTCACAAAGCACTGAGCTGATCTCCCTGTGCTATGCGGCTGCTTCCCACTAGCTATCTATTTTACATTTGGTAGTGTATATATGTCCATGCCACTCTCTCACTTTGTCACAGCTTACCTTTCCCCCTCCCCATATCCTCAAGTCCATTCTCTAGTAGGTCTGTGTCTTTATTCCCGTCTTACCCCTATGTTCGTCATGACATTTTTTTTTCTTAGATTCCATATGTATGTTTAAGCATATGGTATTTGTTTTTCTCTTTCTGACTTACTTCACTCTGTATGACAGACTCTAGGTCCATCCACCTCACTACAAATAACTCAATTTCAGTTCTTTTTATGGCTGAGTAATATTCCATTGTATATATGTGCCACATCTTCTTTATCCATTCATCCAATGATGGACACTTAGGTTGCTTCCATCTCCTGGCTATTGCAAATATAGAGCTGCAATGAACATTTTGGTACTTGACTTTTTGAATTATGGTTTTCTCAGGGTATATGCCCAGTAGTGGGATTGCTGGGTCATACGGTAGTTCTATTTGTAGTTTTTTAAGGAACCTCCATACTGTTCTCCGTAGTGGCGGTATCAATTTATATTCCCACCAGCAATGCAAGAATGTTCCCTTTTCTCCACACCCTCTCCAGCATTTATTGTTTCTAGATTTTTTGATGATGGCCATTCTGACCAGTGTGAGATGATATCTCATTGTAGTTTTGATTTGCATTTCTCTAATGATTAATGATGTTGAGCATTCTTTCATGTGTTTGTTGGCAATCTGTGTATCTTCTTTGGAGAAATGTCTATTTAGGTCTTCTGCCCATTTTTTGATTGGGTTGTTTGTGGTGTTTTTTTGATATTGAGCTGCATGAGCTGCTTGTAAATTTTGGAGATTAATCCTTTCTGAGTTGCTTCATTTGCAAATATTTTCTCCCATTCTGAAGGTTGTCTTTTGGTCTTGTTTATGGTTTCCTTTGCTGTGCAAAAGCTTTGAAGTTTCATTAGGTCCCATTTGTTTATTTTTGTTTTTATTTCCATTTCTCTAGGAGGTAGGTCAAAATGGATCTTGCTGTGATTTATGTCATAGAGCGTTCTGCCTATGTTTTCCTCTAAAAGTTTGATAGTTTCTGGCCTTAAATTTAGGTCTTTAATCCATTTTGAGCTTATTTTTTTGTATGGTGTTAGGGAGTGTTCTAATCTCATACTTTTATATGTACCTGTCCAGTTTTCCCAGCACCACTAATTAAAGAGGCTGTCTTTTCTCCACTGTATGTTTTTGCCTCCTTTATCAAAGACAAGGTGACCATATGTACAAGGGTTTATTTCTGGGCTTTCTATCCTGTTCCATTGATCTATCTTTCTGTTTTTGTGCCAGTACCATATTGTCTTGATTACTGTAGCTTTGTAGTATAGTCTGAAGTCAGGGAGCCTGATTCCTCCAGCTCCATTTTTCGTTCTCAAGATTGCGTTGGCTATTCGGGGTCTTTTGTGTTTCCATACAAATTGTGAAATTTTTTGTTCTAGTTCTGTGAAAAATGCCAGTGGTAGTTTGATAGGGATTGAATTGAATCTGTGGATTGCTTTGGGTAGTAGAGTCATTTTCACAATGTTGATTCTTCCAATCCAAGAACGTGGTATATCTATACATCTATTTGTATCATCTTTAATTTCTTTCATCAGTGTCTTATAATTTTCTGCATACAGGTCTCTTGTCTCCTTAGGTAGGTTTATTCCTAGATATTTTATTCTTTTTGTTGTAGTGGTAAATGTGAGTGTTTTCTTAATTTCACTTTCAGATTTTTCATTATTAGTGTATAAGAATGCCAGAGATTTCTGTGCATTAATTGTGTATCCTGCTACTTTACCAAATTCATTAATTAGCTCTAGTAGTTTTCTGGAGGCATCTTTGGGATTCTCTATGTATACTATCATGTCATCTGCAAACAGTGACAGCTTTACTTCTTCTTTTCCAATTTGGATTCCTTTTATTTCTTTTTCTTCTTTGATTGCTGTGGCTAATACTTCCAAAACTATGCTGAATAATAGTAGTGAGACTAGGCAACCTTGTCTTGTTCCTGATCTTAGTGGAAATGGTTTCAGTTTTTCACCATTGAGGACGATGTTGGCTGTGGGTTTGTCATATATGGCCTTTATTATGTTGAGGAAAGTTCCCTCTATGCCTACTTTCTGCAGGGTTTTTATTATAAATGGGTGTTGAATTTTGTCGAAAGCTTTCTCTGCATCTATTGAGATGATCATACGTTTTTTCTCCTTCAATTTGTTAATATGGTGTATCACGTTGATAGATTTTCGTATATTGAAGAATCCTTGCATTCCTGGGATAAACCCCACTTGATCATGGTGTATGATCCTTTTAATGTGCTGTTGGATTCTGTTTGCTAGTATTTTGTTGAGGACTTTTGCATCTATGATCATCAGTGATATTGGCCTTTAGTTTTCTTTCCTTGTATCATCTTTGTCTGGTTTTGGTATCATGGTGATGGTTGCCTCATAGAATGAGTTTGGGAGTGTTCTTCCCTCTGCTATATTTTGAAAGTGTTTGAGAAGGATAGGTGTTAGCTCTTCTCTAAATGTTTGATAGAATTCGCATGTGAAGCCATCTGGTCCTGGGCTTTTGTTTGTTGGAAGATTTTTACTCACAGTCTCAATTTCAGTGCTTGTGATTGGTTTGTTCATATTTTCTATTTCTTCCTGGTTCAGTCTTGGCAGGTAGTGCATTTCTAAGAATTTGTCCATTTCTTCCAGGTTGTCCATTTTATTGACATAGAGTTGCTTGTAAAGATCATGAGTAATCTCTCATGATCTTTTGTATTTCTGCAGTGTCAGTTGTTACTTCTCCTTTTTCATTTCTAATTCTATTGATTTGAGTCTTCTTTTTTTCTTGATGAGTCTGACTAGTGGTTTATCAATTTTATTTATCTTCTCAAAGAACCAGCTTTTAGTTTTATTGATCTTTGCTATCATTTCCTTCATTTCTTTTTCATTTATTTCTGATCTTATCTTTATGATTTCTTTCCTTCTGCTAACTTTGGAGTTTTTTTGTTCTTCTTTCTCTAATTGCTTTAGGTGCAAGGTTAGGTTGTTTATTTGAGATGTTTCCTGTTTCTTAAGGTAGGATTGTATTGCTATAAACTTCCGTCTTAGAACTGTTTTTGCTGCATCCCATAGGTTTTGGGTCATCATGTTTCCATTGTCATTTGTTTCTAGGTATTTTTTTATTTCCTCTTTGATTTCTTCAGTGATCACTTCATTATTAAGTAGTGTATTATTTAGCCTCCATGTGTTTGTATTTTTTATAGATCTTTTCCTGTAATTGATATCTAATCTCATAGCATTGTGGTTGGAAAAGATACTTGATACAATTTCAATTTTCTTAAGTTTATCAAGGCTTGATTTGTGACCCAAGATATGATCTATCCTGGAGAATGTTCCATGAGCACTTGAGAAAAATGTGTATTCTGCTGTTTTTGGACGGAATGTCCTATAAATATCAATTAAGTCCATCTTGTTTAATGTATCATTTAAAGCTTGTGTTTCCTTATTTATTTCCATTTTGGATGATCTGTCCATTGGAGAAAATGGGGTGTTAAAGTCCCCCACTATTATTGTGTTACTGTCGATTTCCTCTTTTATAGCTGTTAGCAGTTGTCTTATGTATTGAGGTGCTCCTAAGTTGGGTGCATATATATTTATAATTGTTATATCTTCTTCTTGGATTGATCCCTTGATCATTATGTAGTGTCCTTCCTGTTCCTTGTAACATTCTTTATTTTAAAGTCTATTTTATCTAATATGAGTATAGCTACTCCAGCTTTCTTTTGATTTCCATTTGCATGGAATATATTTTTCCATCCCCTCACTTTCAGTCTGTGTGTGTCCCTAGGTCAGAAGTGGGTCTCTTGTAGACAGCATATAGATGAGTCTTGCTTTTGTATCCATTCGGCAAGCCTGTGTCTTTTGGTTGGAGCATTTAATCCACTCACGTTTAAGGTAATTATTGATATGTATGTTCCTATGACCGTTTTCTTAATTGTTTTGAGTTTGTCTTTGTAGATCCTTTTCTCCTCTTGTGTTTCCCACTTAGAGAAGTTCCTTTAGCATTTGTTGTAGAGCTGGTTTGGTGGTGCTGAATTCTCTTAGCTTTTGCTTGTCTATAAAGCTTTTGATTTCTCCATCGAATCTGAATGAGATCCTTGCTGGTAGAGTAATCTTGGTTGTAGGTTCTTCCCTTTCATCACTTTAAGTATATCATGCCACTCCCTTCTGGCTTGTAGAGTTTCTGCTGAGAAATCAGCTATTAACCTTATGGGAGTTCCCTTGTATGTTATTTGTCATTTTTCCCTTGCTGCTTTCAATAATTTTTCTTTGTCTTTAATTTTTGCCAATTTGATTACTATGTATCTCGGCGTGTTTCTCCTTGGGTTTATCCTGTATGGGACTCGCTGCGCTTCCTGGACTTCGGTGGCTATTTCCTTTCCCATGTTAGGCAAGTTTTCGACTATAATCTCTTTAAATATATTCTCTGGCCTTTCTCTCTCTCTTCTTCTGGGACCCCTATAATGTGAATGTTGTTGAGTTTAATGTTGTCCCAGAGGTTTCTTAGGCTGTCTTCATTTCTTTTCATTCTTTTTTCTTTAGTCTGTTCTGCAGCAGTGAATTCCACCATTCTGTCTTCCAGGTCACTTATCTGTTCTTCTGCCTCAGTTATTCTGCTATTGATTCCTTCTAGTGTATTTTTCATTTCAGTTATTGTGTTGCTCATCTTTGTTTGTTTGTTCTTTAATTCTTCTAGGTCTTTGTTAAACATTTCTTACATCTTCTTGCTCTTTGCCTCCATTCTTTTTCTGCGGTCCTGGATCATCTTCACTATCATTATTCTGAATTCTTTTTCTGGAAGGTTGCCTATCTCCACTTCATTTAGTTGTTTTTCTGGGGTTTCATCTCGTTCCTTCATCTGGTACATAGCCCTCTGCCTTTTCATCTTGTCTATCTTTCTGTGAATGTGGTTTTTGTTCCACAGGCTGCAGGATTGTAGTTCTTCTTGTTTCTGCTCTCTGCCCTCTGGTGGATGAGGACCTTTCTTTTCAAAATGCAAATTGGCTTCATGCCACTGCCCAGCTTAAAACCCGTCAAAGGTCCTTCTACAATTGGGAGAAAATCCAGATTCCTTCCTATGACCAATGCCTTGCAAGACCTGAACCCCACCTACTTCTCCAGCCCTTCTCAAGATGGCTGTCCCATTGCTTCCATTTTCTGGCCACAGTGACCTTTTGACTCTTTCTTGATAATCCCAAATTCTTTTTCTTTTTAAGAACTTTTCACTTAATGCTCACAGAATCTTGATCATTCCAATCCCTGCTTTTCAAATAGCTGGTTCTTCCTCATGCCTCAGATTTCCACTAAAACTCACTTCTGGAGTAAGACCTTCCCTGCCCACTTTGCCAAAGTAGGTACCCTACCCTGCCACCAGCACCACCTACCCTGGTTAATACTATCAGTGCCTTCTGCTCATTCAATTCTCATATCCATAACAAGCTATAATTAATTAATTAGTTTACTTGCCCCTTGCCTAATTATTCACTAGAATGCAGATCCCTTGAGGGCAAGGACTGTGTCCCTCTTGTGTCTCCAGTTCTTAGCACATGCCTGGCACATGAGAGATGTTCATTAAATCTTTTCTGACTAAATGACTGAATGACTGAACTCCTAAAGGTCTGTATCGAATGCTAGCTCCTTATGCATGTTGTCTTTTTCCCAACCAGAAGCGATGCCTCCTTTGCCTGAGTTCCTCTAGCTCTTTATCTGTAACCCTTCATTGCTCTTGTCTTTGCCTTTTCCTCATTCCTCAAGTTCCTGGAGCAGTATCTTAGTGATCTTTTTATACCCCAGCTCTGTCTGGCACAGAATAGGTGCTCAATAAATTCTGATTGAATTGATCTGAATAACTGAAAGAGCTTTCAATAGAACAGGGAACTAAAAAAAATGTCACAGAGGTTTATTTAAAAATAAAACCACAATAAGCACTGGACTCCTTGCCAAAAACAGGCATGTTTCCCAGCCATTCTAGAGGTCTTGGAGAATGGCCTAAACACCAATCTCCACTGATCCCAATCCACTCCATTAAACACTCCCTGGTCCTGTGAGATGGATGGCATGTGAGCCAAGTCTTGACAGGTGGGGAGAAGAGAGCTCCTGCCTCCAGGTGCTGTTGGCCCCAATTAATGGTCTTGCCATGGAAACTTTCAAGGAGGAAACTCTGCTGTGGTCATGAGGACTGAACAGTGCTTCTTTTTCTGGACCTGTCAGATGTTTTCTCTGATTGAGGAGGAAACCTGGATATACATGCATGGGTGGTATTGCCGTGAAGACTTGGGGGAAAAGAAAGGTATCTATCCTGGCCAGGACACTTAAATGTGAGTGACCGTTACCACCCTGGGTTCATTTGTTTTATCTGTAAAAGTAATAGTACATACCTCGCAGCATTGTTTTGAGTATTAATTAGGATAATATATGTCTTAACTTTATATACATATAGTAGGTGGTATAGACGTGTTAAGTTCCTTCCTTTCTTCCCTCCCATTCCAGGTGAGAGCTCTACCTGTGACCTCCAGGATGGGCCAATTCTGGGTACATAGCAAGAGTTTGTAGACAGGGGGAAAGTAGATTGATAAATGTGTGTGTATGTGTGTGCATATGGCTCATGGATATACATGTGTCACACAAAAAGAAGGTTATATTTGCTATGCATTTTGAGGTAGTAAGTGAACAATAAAATGATGTGTAATTAGCATCTGTTACTTTTACACCCAGAAGAGAATGGAATTGGAATCTTGATCTCAGTGTAGAGAGCGATTACTTGCTGGGCTAATGTTAGTTAGGGAAGAAAAGTTCTGCACCTTAATGGGACAAACAGAAGTGAAATTTTCTTGCTCAAGCCAGGAATAAGAATGAATTTAATCTGCGGCAGACTGATGAGCAGCACCAAAAAATTAGAATTTCTTGTTATAAAGATTGCTCAATAGCCAGACTGAGGGATTCCCACCAGTAGATGTGGAAGCCTTTTCAGGTCAGTCTTGATTATTTATTAAATGAGCACAGAAAGTAGATGATTAAATGATTATCTGTATTTGTTTTCAAGGGCTTCCATAACCAAGTGCGACAACCAAGGTGGCTTAAATAACAGAAATTTATTTTCTCACAGTTCTGGAAGCTATAAGTTCAAGATGTTGGCATCTTGAAGACAGGTTCCTCCTGAGGGCTGTGAAGGAAGGAAGGATCTGTTCCAGGCTTTTCTGTTTGACTTGTCGATGGCTGTCTTCTCCCTGTGTCTTCACATCATCCTCCCTCTATATGTATCTGTCTCCAAGTTTCCCCTTTTATAAGGACACCAGTCATATTGGATTAGGACCCACACTGTGCCCTCATTTTAACTTGATTACCTCTGTAAAGATCTTGCCTCCAAATATGGTCACATTCTGAGGTACTGGGGATTTCAACATATGAATTTGGGGTAGGGCTGGGGTATATAATTCAACTGAACTGCACAACAGTTCTGAAACTTGAAAGTGTCCACTAGATACTATGCTCCTAGCTCAGCAAAAGAAGAGACAAATTGTATTAAGATGGCAGCTTTTGCTTCTCTGACAATCAGTTCTGGACACAGGTATGGAAAACAGATTACTTGGATAGAGAATGTTTTTATTTAAAGGAGCTCCCTTAACGTTCAGGGTGTACTGGAAACAGGTTTATTGCTCCTTGTAAATGTGATGTGACAGGTTCACCTATGGACCAAATGAAGTAAACACATGGAGGGCCATCGAGTCAAGCATTTGCCAGAGAATTATCCCCACAACAACCTGACTTCAGTTTTCAGGGAATGCAGCTGCTGGGACATAATCCGTGTGCCTTTTGTATCCTACTCTCCACCCCAGAGTATTTCCTCTGTTCTTTCATTATAAATGATCAGGAGAGCTGAACAGAAAACCAGAACTACAGTGAACAAACAGACAAACACAAGACCCTCAGAAGGTTGTAGATGTACAGGAATAATAGAATTTGAGGCAAATTTGTCACAGTGATAGCTGTCATTTAAAATAGTGTCTCTAAGGTTTTGTTAACTGACTTTAAAATGGCATGTGGATTCTAGAAGCATGGTGTCTTTTTGCATGTCTTTTCTAGATGTAGAAAATAATACATATATGGTTTTGTTGTTAACAAAAGCTTATTTTAAAAAGACAATATTGAAGAAGGAGATTCATAGGGAGAAACAGCCACCTGCCCTGACATTCAATACTATAAAACAAACACAGCAAAATACTAGGGAATTAATGCAACAAGTTCCAGAATGTTAATATTTCAGAGAATCCTCCCCAGCTATTTGTTTCTTTGCTCCTCTATCCCACTAAGAGCTGCTTTAGTGGCACAGTAGCACTAAAGCCACTTATTAGATGAGGCCATTTATCAGATGAAACAATAGCGTTTCATCGGAATGGAGACACACTCATTCCTCGAGTGAAGACACAAACTGGTAATGGGAAGAGCACATTTTCTACTGGCTGGGTGTTGATTCAGCCTAATGTCAGAATGTCTTTGGTGAAGAATTTTAGTCCTCTTTCAGCAATAAGTAGATCACTTCATGTAAAGACAGGACAGAGTCCTTCAAAATCTTCCCTGGAGCTTAACGAATGGATTTGAACGTGCTTATAAAAATGGCTGCATAAATCTTTTTCTTTGCCCATTTCAGAGCATGCTAATCAGAAAGGCTGTTTGAAAACAATATTTTTATCTGTACCTCAAATTCATCCATACCCATTAGCTGCTCAATTAGGTGAAACAAACTTTTAGTTGCATGCCAGGGGCTTAATTTAATTTGCCTGGGATAAGCAGTTGGCCATAACTTTGAAATCCTGTGTTTTTTTAGAAATTAAACCAGAGTAGTGAAGCAAAAACTCTTAAAATGCAGTGTGGAAACTGAAGTAGACCAGTAGATCATATTGTGAGGAAATTCAAAGCAATTTAGTAAGCAGTATGCAGGTTATGTTAGTCACATCCTCCTGATCCTGTTCGCTTTCCAGTTACTGCTGGTTTTGTTTTGGTTTTGTTTCTTTTTTTTTCACTCTAGTCCTGTGGATTCTAAAGCAGAACAGAACAACTCACGTGACATCAGTTTAGGAAGACAAAAGCTTTTTGTTTGATTGTGGCAAGTTGGGTGTTTAGTTCAAGCAAGAACTGAGCAAAATAAAATTGTCTTTATAAATCCTTAGCCTAATGGGATTTTCTTGGATTCAAAATGTAAATTCTATTAAATTACTTTTCAGTCATCATATAAGGTACTGAAGCATTTCTAGATAGTGAACACATTTAGCCTAAGTGCAAAAAGAAAAAGAAATAACTTTGGAAGAAACTGCTCCTTTGTTTTTAACCATTTAAAACCACATCCAGAATACCCAATTCTTATAAAAAGGAAAGTTAGAGGGTTGATTCTTTATGGCATTAAAATAAGTATATTTAGGTATGAAGTACCTCCTAGGAAAACAGGGGAGTCGATAGCAAAGACTGCTTCCATTGTGTGTCATGAACACACAATGGAACGTGCTGTGGGGAAAAGCAGGGAGAGCAATGGATGGGGCTGCAGAGGCTCAGGGTAGGAGTCCTGCTCTGATACTGATAATAGCTGCTTGACTTCAGACAAGTCACTTGACCATGATATCTCAGTTTCCCAGTATGTGAAAAGTTGAAAGAAATACTGTCTTATATAGCCCACAGGGTTGTCTATCACCTGAGAGAAAGATGAAAGTGATTAATGTATTTCAGAGATAAGAGTTGTAAGGTGGAAGAAGAAAGAGAAATGGGTTCAGAGAAATGGGAAAATTTGGAAAGATGGCCAGATGTAGTGACTAGACTGAGGAGGATGAGTGGAAGGAAAAGCATCAGTGAATTTGAGTCCAGAGGATCTGTCATGAGAATGGACAAGGACACTGTGGCAGTGGGAAACAGGGAGCCACTTGAGGGAGGTGGGAGAAGTCTTCTGCCTTGACCACCTTTGCAGTGGGTACCTTCTGCTGACTGTCCCCACCCTGCAATCACTGACAGTAGAATTCGTTAAGAATCCTTGTGGGGTCAGGGCCAGGGAGGGAGTCGGTGTGAATAAACGGCACTGTGTTAATGGCTGAATCCCCTGCCATGCCTGGTAGACGGGTACATTCCATGCAGCGGCTGAGAGTGATGAGGTGATAATTGAAGAGACAAGAGTAAAAGCCACAGAACACCACTGGGTGTTCAGTGCCCAAAGCTTCTCAGCATGCTGGGTGTATCCAACAGGAAAAAGGAGTAGTGGGAAGTGATTGGCTGATGATCTCTCCATTGTAGATTTACTCGCTTAATTGCCATCGAGGGAGAGAGGCTACTCACAGGTGAGTTGCCAACGTGAGTTATGTTAAGAAATTAACAAAAAATGAATTTCAGGCAACTTTCTGGAAAACACAGTCTGGTGATAAGATCCACTGGACTGTGAAATAGCCTTTCAGTGGAAAGGGGAAGGAGTGCCATCATTTAAGATATTTAAAACAAGACTAGGGCTTCCCTGGTGGCGCAGTGGTTGAGAGTCCGCCTGCCGATGCAGGGGACGCGGGTTCGTGCCCCGGTCCGGGAAGATCCCACATGCCACGGAGCGGCTGGGCCCGTGAGCCATGGCCGCTGAGCCTGCGCGTCCGGAGCCTGTGCTCCGCAACGGGAGAGGCCACAACAGTGAGAGGCCCGCGTACCACAAAAAAAAAATAATAATAATTAAAAAATAAATAAAATAAGACTAGCTAAAGCATCTGCTAGAATCTCATCCAGAAGGGAAAAATCCAGACCTGGCAAGAGGTGAGCTAGCTGATGTCTGAGAGCTCTCACACCTCTCATTCTTGATGTTGAAAAGTTGTGGTCAAATCCCTAAACATTTTCACAAGCACATTTAAGACTGGGAACTGTGTGACTCATTAGTCATCCAGTAATCTCTAGGATTGAGCGCCAGCTGTGGAATTTCAAGCAGATATAGCAAAACAGCAAAGACTACCTTTCAGATTCATATCCTCTTTATCTCTCACTCTGGTTTTATCCTTGGAAGAAACTGAGCATATTTTTAAAGGGCAAGTTAGGTAGTGGTAGAGATGAAAAAAAAAAAAAAGGGAAAAGGAAAAGCTGTTTAAGACAGAAAGCTTCCAACTTCCTAATTAAGGGGAGAAGAATCGCAAATGCCCAGGTTTAAGTGCTATAGATGATGCCTTGATCTGACCATTACAGGACTGTGCCCAACCCAGAACTATTGTCAGCTGTTAATTATGCATTTGAGCATTAGGCCCAGCAAACTGATAATTCCAGACCATCTTTGCTCTGCTGTCTAATATGTTTCTGGTCCATCACTTGGCTACTTGATAGCAGAATACACTATATCCTTGATAAGTCTGCCATTTGGGAAGAAATGCATCTGGAAGGACTGGCAGAAGAGAAGGAATAGTAGTGCTCCGTTGGTAAGTCGTAATGACCATCTGTCAGTACTGAGTCTCTGGGCTAGGCTGACTGGGGAAGACAGGTGCAGCTCAAAGTTGAAAACATTCGTTTTGAATGAATTTGCCTTACTTAATTTCCACAAGTTACTAAACCTGTGGCTTTGACTCATCCCCCTGAGAGTGGCATTTCCATTGTATGTCACCTACACACATGCTGTGTGGAGAAGTAGGGAGACCCCCCCAGGGATGGGGCCTCAGAATCTGAGTATGAGTCCTGCTCTGATACTGATATTAGGTGTTTGACTTCAGACAAAGTTGCTTAACTATATTGTCTCATTTTCCTGGTGAAATGGGAAATAAATAATACCTATGTTTCATATGTAGCCCATATGAAAGGAGGAAAAAATGGAAGCAATTAGTATATTTATTCTGGAAAGAAAAGCACTTAGATTAGAAAGCATGTGTCCTATCAAAGCCAACGCCTCTATTCATTTAGGAACTGGAGCTTATCCTCTTTTAATTAAACCCCAGCAATTCTTCATTTTCCATCCTGTATTGTCTTAGTTTGGGTTCTTATAAGAAAAATACCATAGACTGGGTGGCTTAAACAACAGAAATTTGTTTCTCACAGTCTGGAAGCTGGAAGTCCAAGATCAAGATGATGGCAGCCTCATTTCTTGGTGAGAGCACTTCTGGTTTGCAGATAGATGCCTTCTTGCTGTATCTCACATGGTGGAGAGACATTATTTCTCTTGTGTCTCTCATTATAAGGGCACTAATCCCATTCATGAGGGCTCTGCCCTTATAATTTAATCACCTCTCAAAGGGTCCACCTCCAATATTCAATACCATCACATTGGGGAATAGGACTTCAACACATGACTTTTGGGGAGACAGTCAGTCCATAGCACATATAATCAATTTTCTCCTCTCTACTGGATTGTTCCCATAGGTATACAAATACTCTTAATACTTCCTATCTTAAAATAAACAACAAGGAGAGAAAACTTGACCCCAAGTCCCATGTCTTCCTTCACCTACATCCTATTTTCACTGCTCAAACTGTTTTCACTGTTTCTTGATGACAGAAACTCCAATACAGTTGTCTGTACTCTGCTTCTGCTTGCTCATCTTTGAATCTCTTCTTAATTCATTCCCTTGTGTTTTGTCCTCACCACTCCTGGTCAAGTCCCCAGTCCCTTCCCTATTGCCAACTCTAGTAACCACCTTACAGTTCTCATCTTTGGGGAACTCTCAGCATCATTTGACACAAATTTTCACTTCTTATTTTTGAAACACTCTTCTCTTGGCTTCTAAGCCATCACAGTTTTCTGATATTCATTCTGTATCCTCAACTACTTGTCAGCCTTCTCTGCTGGCTCTACCTCTTCTTTCTGATCACTATTTGGGGTACACTGGGGCTCATGTCTCAGATCTCTGTCTTCTTATATTCTTAGATGATTCCATCTAAGAAACTAGGCATCTAGTTTCATGTCTTTAAGTATTATGTGTATCCTCTGCCTTCAGCCTCATCCTCTCCTCTGAACTCCAAATTCACAGCATGGTGCCTTGTTGGAATCTCCAATGTCCAATAAATTTATCAAACTTAGCATGTACAATAAATCTACTCAGTTGTTCAGGTCAAAACTATAGGAGCCACCTTTTAATCTTTTGTTGACTTCATATTCTAGATCTTATCTATCAGAAAATCCTGTCTATTCTTCAAATTACACCTCAAATCTAACTATTCCTCAATTTCAAAACTACTATCCTATTGCATCACCATAAACAGTCATTTGGACTAGTGCAAAAGCCTCCTTATGAATCTTTTTGCTTCTGGTTGAGACTGACCCAAATCCAATCTCCACACAGCAGCCTCAATTGTATTTTTAAAACCTAAGTCAGATTCTGCCACCTCTCATTCAAAATCCTCCAGTATGTTCCTATCATACCATGATCAAAATTTTTATCATGGCGCGAGGCCCATATACTTTGGCTTCTTCCTGTTTCTCTAATCTAATTTTCTATTTCTGTCCCTATTACATATTCTGTTCTGGTCATGTGAGCTTTCTTAGGTCCCATGAACACACCAGGCTTATTTCCTCCTCAGGATTACTGCAATTACTCTTTCCTCTGTCTGAAGAGTCTTTTCCAGATCTTTATTATTTATTTTTAAAATAAATTTATTTATTTTTGGCTGCATTGGGTTTTCATTGCCGCGTGCGAGCTTTCTGTAGTTGTGGCGAGCGGGGGCTACTCTTTGTTGCTGTGTGCGGGCTTCTCATTACAGTGGCTTCTCTTGTTGCGGAGCACGGGCTCCAGGCACGCAGGCTTCAGTAGTTGTGGCTCACGGGCTCAGTAGTTGTGGCTCGCGGGCTCTAGAGCACAGGCTCAGTAGTTGTGGTGCACGGGCTTAGTTGCTCCGAGGCATGTGGGATCCTCCTGGACCAGGGCTCTAACCCATGTCCCCTGCATTAGCAGGCGGATTCTCAACCACTGCGCGACCAGGGAAGCCCTCTTGCAGATCTTTGAAAGAGTTTGCACAAAGACTCTTTCCCCACCCATCCAACCTAAAACACTCCTTGCCCCCACTGCTGTTTTACTACAATCCCTCAATCTGATTATATTTTCTTCAGAGCATTTATTAGTATCTAAAGGTACATCTTTCAGTTACTGTCTTTACTTGCTTTTCTCTGTCTTCCCAAATAAATGTAAATTCTCAATAGGCAGGGACTTTTAAAGTTTACTATTGGATCTTCAGTATCTAGGATAAGCCTAGCCTATATTGGTGCTGTGCTATGGTCTGAATGTTTGTGTTCCCCTCAAATTCAGATGTTAATATTCCAAACCCCAAAGGTGATGGTATTAGTAGGTGGGGACTTTGGGAGGTGCTTAGGTCATGAGGGTGGAGTCCTCATAAATGGGATTAGTGTTCTTTTTAAAAAAATTTTTTATATCAGAGTATAGTTGATTTACAACATTGTATTAGTTTCAGGTGTACAGCAAAGTGATTCAGTTATGCATATACATATATCCATTCTTTTTCAGATTCTTTTTCCATATAGGTTATTACAGAATATTGAGTAGAGTTCCCTGTGCTATACAGTAGGTCCTTGTTGATTATCTATTTTATATATAGTAATGTGTATATGTTAATCCCAAACTCCTGATTTATCTCTCCCCCTACCTTTCCCCTTTGGTAACCATAAGTTTGTTTTCAAAGTCTGTGAGTCTGTTTCTGTTTTGTAAATGTTCATCTTATCATTTTTTTTTAGATTCCATATATAAGTGATATCATATGATATTTGTCTTTCTCTGTCTGACTTACTTCACTTAGTATGATAATCTCTAGGTCCATCCATATTGCTGCAAATGGCATTATTTCATTCTTTTTTAAGGCTGAGTAATATTCCATTGTATATATGTGCCACATCTTCTTTATCCATTCCTCTGTCGATGGACATTTAGTTTGCTTCTATGTCTTTGCTATTGTAAATAGTGCTGCAGTGTACACTGGGGTGCATGTATGGTTTTCTCAGGGTATATGCCCAGGAGTGGGATTGCTGGATCCTATGGTAGCTCTATTTTTAGTTTTTTAAGGAACCTCCATACTGTTCTCCATAATAATTGTACTGATTTATATTGGGGGATTAGTGTTCTTACAAAAGAGATCCCACAGAACTCCCTCACCCCTTCTGCCATATGAGGACATAACTAGAAGGTGCTGGGTATGTACCAGGAGGAGGGCTTTCACCAGAATGTGACCATGCCAGCACCTCAATCTTGGTCTTCCCAGCCTCCGGAACTGTGAGAAATAAATTTCTGTTGTTTATAAACTACCCTGTCTGGGATATTTTGTTATAACAGCTTGAATAGATTAAGACATGCTACATAGTGATTTTTTTGCCTCTGATTAATTCACCACACCTTTTAAATTTTTCAAAATTGCTTTGTTATGTTGAATTTTTGATCCATAAGTAGACGAGGTCTTCTTTATGGAATCAGAAGGTGCCTGCTGTATTGGATAGCTCCAATATGCTATCCTTTATTATCATAGTGAATTTGAGTAGCAGTGTTTGTTTCGTGACTGATTCTGTATAACTTCTGTGGGTTTTTTTTTTTTTTCTCCCTAAGGAGTCCTAGATATGTCAGTGTATCATAGATCATAAGGGAAATTGACCACTTGGATGTGCTTTGGAATTGGCTTTTTGGTGAAACTATAAAAAACCCGGTTCTTCTTTTTTGGTCACCTTCCTGAAACACAGATGTGTCAGTATGAGGACTGTGGTTTGAACCAATTAAACTTGAGAATGGAGGAGAGTGAGCTGGAAAAAGAGTAATCCAGGTCAGGGATGGTTCCAGCACATTGAAGAAAGCAGAACTGATAGCCTTGTGCACAGACCAATATGATACCTAAAGACAGAGCAAAGAGGCCCAGTAGCTGGAAGGTGGAAGGCTACTGATGGCCAATGGCAAGGTGAGGGGTTGAGTACAGGGCTGAGCCATAGGAGTAGATAGTTATCTGCAGGAGAGAGGGCAGAGTGGTAAGGCAGAGACAAACTTCCACTCAGAAAGTCCCTCAGATGATTCCTTCTGGAGCACTAACCAACTCTTCATTCAACCTAATTGATTATTTAGGAATTTATTAAGCGCCCACATCTGGCAGTCTTTCTGATAGGAAGCTAAAAGATCCATTCTATTTATATCCTCAAATTGATCACAGTCTGTGTTATTTGTGCTCAATAAACCTACAAAGAAAGAAGTCTTTGTTAAACCAAATAAATTTGGTTTCATTTTGGAAAGAAAAAGATGATGAAAAGTGGTTGAGATTAGGGGACTAAAGGAAGGTTGAACAGAAAAGAGAAGACTTGGGGAGGTAAGGTCCCTCCCTGAAAATAAAGAATTGTCATAATGTTTTTCATTATTATTTCAATATTTATTAGAGGCTTCCTCAGTGTAACTAGTGCTTCACTGTCAGAAGATATATATTCATTTCCTCTTTGGTTCACATAAGCATAAGAGCATACATGATGAAATAGGAAATCTGAAGTCAGTTAGATAGGCACATTATTTCCCAGAATGTCTGAAAATTTTTATACAGGGGATTCAAATGTAGGCAAATGTTTATAAATGCTCTTCTTTCTTTTCACTAGGACTCCTTGAGAAGTTTGCGTGACATTCTGTTTGACGTAAAATCAGCATGTGTCCCAAGTAAATCAACAACAGCTGTTTTAAACAGCAGATTGTATCCCAAAATATCATTATGAACCAGGGTAAGAACTGCTTGGATGCTTGTGTTTTCAGATTACACTGACGGAGCCCAGCATCTGGACACTTTGGCCATGGGTGGACAGAGTTCAAGTTGGCTGAGAGATGGTGGCCTATTTAAGAGCAGTGACATTTGGAGGAAATTTTAGTGTCATCTCAGGGCTAGAGGTGCCAGCAAAAAAGGGGCCCATCTACATTCAAAGGATTCACATTTCTGTGGTTGAAGCTTTGACTCAGAATCCTGGGGATTTCTCTAAATGGGCCAGAAAAGCAGTTCAAATCCAGCTCTTCCCCTTCAAAAACATTCACGCCAGTGTTCTAAAAAATATTCAGCACCCTCCTCCCTCCGAGAGTTCATAGTATAATATGGTGGGCTAATTATATTATCTGGTATCACTAAAAAAATTGCAGTTCTAGGACCTATAGATTGTTTTAAGCTCAGGATAGAACCAGCTACACCTTCAGTCTCTCACATTGCCTCCCATTGGTTGGGATTCCTTTGGCAATGCCTGTGGCACTGCCCTGTGCTTGTACATCAAGCCTCGGAGGAGGGGTTGGGCATTTCGCCTTCACCTCCTAACACTGCTTCTTTGAGCAATATGTTCCCCTTTCACAATGCTGCCAAATGCAGGCCTTTCCTGTTGAAACTGTTCCATTGAGTTACAGGACAATAGCTTCAGACGGTGGATGGCTCATGCATATCTCAGGAGTTTCAAAGTGGGCCTGACTCAGGCAGGCTGGCAGGCAACCCTTCCCTGGGAGCCTCTCTTTTGCCTTATTTTGCAGGCTTGCTGAGTGGCATCGCTATTTTAAGACTGAAGCTGCACCAATTCTCCTGTCTAATGGCTCCCTCCCTGCAGAGGCAGGTTCGTCCACTGGGCACAATATTATAAGTCTCTGTGCCACCTCATACCCATCAGGATGGTTACTTTCAAAAAACCAGAAAATAGCAAGAGTTGGCGAGATGCAGAGAAATTGGAACACTTGTACACTTTTGGTGGCAATGTCAAATGGTACAGTTCTGCGGGAAACAGTATGGTCATTCCTCAAAAAATTAAAAGTAGAATCACTTTGTGATCCAATAATTTCCCTTCTGGATATATATACCCCAAAGAGCTGAAAGCAGGGTCTTGAAGAGATACCTATGTGCCCACATTCATTGCAGCATTATTTACAATAGCCAAAAAGTGGGAGCAACCCAAGTGCCTATCGACGAATGAAAAGCTAAACAAAATGTGATATGTACATACAATGGAATATTACTCAGCCTTAAAGAGGAAGGAAATTCTGACATATGCTACAGCATGGATGAAACTTGAGGGCATTAACTAAGTGAAGAAAGCCAGTCACATAAAGGGCAAATACTGTTTGAATCCACTTATATGAGGTACTTAGAGTAGTCAAATTTATAGAGAGAAAGTAGAATGGTGGTTGCCAGGAGCTGCGGGGAGGGGGAAATGCGGAGTTGTTTAATGGGTGTAAAGTTTCAGTTTCACAAGGTGAATGAAGTTGTGGAGATTGGTTGTACAACAATGTGAATGAGCTTAACCCATATAGCTGATTCACTTTGCTGTACAGCGGAAACTAACACAACATTTTAAAGCAACTATACTCCAATAAAAAATTTTTAAAAATGGTTAAGATGGCGAATTTTATGTTATGTATATTTTATCACAACTAGAAGTAAAAAAAAAAAAAAAAAAGATTTTTACAAAAAGGCATCGTCTCAGTATCTCAAGGAACTGCTAGAATTGACCTTGTGCCCCACATTTTCTGTGACATCGCACCTGCTGACTTTGGATTGACCATAGCTAGCCCACCTTTCCTACATATACTTCCAGACAGAGGGCAGTCCTTCCCCAAGCCTCCATACCCAGCCATTGACAGGGTTTTGGTCCCCCTGCTACTATGGGATCATATATCCCCCAGAGGAGTTACTGGAAAATATCAGTTTCTATCACTTATATCAAAGTTTTGCCTGGTGCAAGTAAAAATGTGAATCCAGGAAGTTCACCAGTCCAGCTGTTTTGGTGCCCTTTCCTTTGAAGTGATTGGTGTGGTGCTTGATGAAACACTTGCTGGTCCCAGACTTCTCTTGCCACAGAGAAAATTTATCTGAAAGACAAAATCACTTATTTATTTTAGGATATTCACTGTTAAAAAGATAGGAAAAAAGCTCACAAATTTCAGCGCCACTAGAATGCCTTCCAGTTAGGTGCAAACCATACCCACCCTTTAAGGCACAGCTCAAATGTCAAATGATCCTCTGAGTCAGAAGTGATCAATAACTTCCTCTTTTGAGTTCCCAAAAGCATTTTACCTGAAACTCTCTTAAGACACTTATACTTTTCATCCTAGACATGATTATTGATACTTATCCATCTTCCATGTGGACTCTATAGTGTAGGCTATCGTACTGCAGAGTCTCTCACAATGCCTGTGCATGCTTGAAGGATGCTTAACGTATGTTTGCCAAATGGAAAATACAGAACTCTTTGAAAAGGTTATGCTACCTCTACAAAAAACAAGTTGAAAATGTCAACATTTCTAGCCCTGTAGCTCCTGGTTGGTGCAGATATCTTTGGACAAGGGTTGTGGGCTCTTTCTGGTTCTTCCCAGATCAGCCTCCCTGGGCAGCTGTGACTTGCAGGAAGGCTGACTCCAAGTGTGAAGTTATTAGTGAGACAAATGCAAGGTGATTTTGACCACTCACCCAAGCCACCGTGGAATCTAATTAACAAGCGTCGTCTTGACCAACACGTGAGAATAAGAGTTCACATGCATGCTAACATTGCCAAGGAGACCTTCTGAAGGAAAAAGGAGTCTCATTGAGTGGCAATTATGGTTATTTCACGGAAAGAAGCAGCCTGGTTGTTTTATCGAGCACGGGCAGGAAAATGTGTTAGGCCTGGGAGAATCAGACTTAACTCTTTCAAGTGAACAACGAAGGGCTCTTCAGCTTTCAAAATGCATTTCTTCTGTCCGTTGCTCTCTCCTAACTCATGCTGAAGGTCAGAGAAAGGACAGACTATAAATGAAGTTAAAAAAAAAATTATTACCGAATGCTGCTACTTTTCCCTTGGAAGTTAATTTGTATTTGGAATCCTCTCCACAGAAGAACTTAGAGAGAACACAAAATCAAAGGAAACAGCATCGAAGTCACTCTTTCTCTGGGAAAGTGATCTTGACAAACCCTTCATGGGACACTCCACTGAGCAAAGCATTGTTGTTCTCCTCTCCTCATAATTAACAGGGTTCTGCTCCCTTGAATTCTTAGAACCAGCCACCTTACCCTGCCCTTTTACCCAGATCCTAAAGTTACTTTTCAGTCAGTGCCTACCAAAACCAATGAATATGGAAAACACATTTGTTTATGCCTTCTGGTTTACTGTATTTACTGTGTAATCTTGAATAGCCAAGGAGTAAGTGGGTGAATCCCCAAGACTGGCAACTCATAAGGCCTCTTCTCTGTGGCATGTGTAGCTAAACGGATGGTACTTATATAGGTACAATTTTCATTATTATTCAATATTTATTTGGGTGGCAACAATAAGCAAAGTACAGAACATCTATTTAGGTAATATTTCTGCCCATAGGGACGTGCATGGTGAATGCAGAGCAAAATGGTTAATGAAGAAACGCAGTGCTTAGTGGATGAGGACAAGCGCCTGGGTCCATTCTGGTTTTCTTTCCCCAGAGGAACCCGGAAGACACCGTCTTCCTCCCTCGGGAATCTCCTCTATTCCCTGCCCCACCAGCCCAGCCCTTCTTTTGCTCCCACTTCAGATGTGCTTGCACACTAGAGGACTGGCTCTGGCTCATCTGAATTCCTGAACCATACATGTAAATCCTTTGTTTTGAAAGGTGCTTGGGTTTGTTTTGTTTTGTTTTGTTTGCGGTACGCGGGCCTCTCACTGTTGTGGCCTCTCCCGCTGCGGAGCACAGGCTCCTGACGCGCAGGCTCAGCGGCCATGGCTCACGGGCCCAGCCGCTCCGCGGCGTGTGGGATCTTCCCAGACCGGGGCATGAACCCGTGTCCTCTGCATCGGCAGGCGGACTCTCAACCACTGCGCCACCAGGGAAGCCCCTGTTTTGTTTTGTTTTGTTTTTTTACCAAAGATACTGACTTACCCTGCAGTAAGTGCTCCCCATTTTGGGGGTGGAAATGCTGATGTTCAGAGAGCAATGTCACCTGAGTATAAACTGATTGTATGATAGTCCATAGCTTGAAAAGTATGCTCAGGTATGTCCTAGGATCTAACATGTGAGGTCTTGGCTTTCCCTGGGGAAAATACAGAGGTTTAGGACCAGATTTCTGTGGCAACTTCCATTTTCCCCCTTTTAATCCTCCCCCCCTCAAAATCTGATCCAATTCCTAAAAGTGAGACAGTAATCCTGGGATGATCTATTCATTAATTTGTGTTTCGAGTAACATTTATTGAGCATCTGCTATGTGCAGGTAATCTTCTCTGGAGAAACAGAACTAATAGGTGAAATAGATAGATATCAAAATAGATATAGATACATATATGATTATGGGGGCTGAGAAGTCGCATGATCTGCTGTCTGCAACCTGGATGCCCAGGAAAGCCAATGGTATAAATTCTAGTCTGAGTCTAAAGGTCTGAGATCGCCTGATGCTGTAAGTCCCAGTCTGCAAAGACTGATGTCTCAGCTCATGCATTTAGGCAGAGAGAGTGAATGCAATGTTCTTCTGCCTTTATGTTCTACTTGGGGTCTCAGTGGGTTGGTTGATGCCTCCCCACTTTGGGGAAGCTTTACTCAGTCCACGAATTAAAATGCTAATCTATTCTGGAGATACCCTCACAGACACACAGAAATAATACCTAACCAGATATCTGAGCATGTTGTGGCCCTTTCAAGTTGATACATAAAATTAACCACCATAGCATGTCTCTGTGCTGGGTACAAATGAATAAAAGCTGGGCCTTGTCCTCAATGTGCAAAACTGCTAAAGTAATTTCTTCCTTACTGAGAGTCTACAGTGGTCCTTTATCATCCAGCTCTTGTTTGCTCCGTTACCTTTGCTTTCACCTCTCCTCACCAGGCATGATGGACCAGCTTAGAGTTACCTGGGTGAGCTGTGCTCTATCAAGCCCGTGAGACTCAGCACAAGCTATTTCCTCTGAAGGGAATGGCCTCCCTGCATTTGTGTCCTTACTACATGCTTACCCTTCAAATGTGAGTTTAAGAGCAACCTCTTCTATAAAGCTTTCCTTGATTTCCTCAGTCAAATTTGAAAGCTCCTTCTCCAATATGCTCATAACACTGTGTATACAGTCTCATAATCTTGCTAAGAAGTATGTCTCACCTCCAAATTATAAGCTCTTTGAGGACACAGGCCACATATTTTTATTTTTCTATCCCTATTATCTTCCCCAGTGGGTTGGTAGGTACTCAACATATATTTGATGGTTGAATAAATAAACAAATAATTGAATGTAGAAAATGATTAGTATCCTAAGAGGGGTACTGAAAGTGGCAGCTGTCATTTATTGAGTGCTTCTTCTATATCAGGCATTGTGCTATGCCTTTTATAATCATCATCTCATTGTTATTTCCTATGTTGTAGATGAGGAAACTGAACATGGAGAGGTTAATTAACTTGCCTGATTTGACATGGCTAAAAGTAATGGCATGAGATTTGGATTCAGGTCTGTCTGGTTGCTCTTAACTGCCACATGGTATTATCCTCATTGAGACTGAGCTGACCCAGGAAAGTTAGCCTGTAATTTAGAATGTTATGGCTCTTCTTACCCATGTGTATTACTGTAAATGTATTGCCCATTATTTCCAAGTCTGTCCTATAACCTCAGACTAGAGTTTTAGGAGGAAATAAAACCTTAGAGCTGAACAAGCCCAGAGCAGGTAGTGTGTCTTCTTCAGAAGTTAGGTCACTGTGTAATGCACAGTGTTTAATTGATGCCTGATCAAATTCAAATCTCATTTGAATGTGGAAATTAAAGTTCTCTACAGTGAACTCTGAGGGACTTTGTCAACATCAGATAATTGTCTTCCAAGATAATGACTAAATTTAATCTCACATAAGCCTGATAACAGGCAATTCTCCTGACAGACCTTGGAGCTGCTGGGCTGGTGTGTGAGTGGTGAGGGGCTGGGTGGTCTACAGAAGTCCCGGAGTGTGGAATGGGAGGGCCGTGGTGGGCAGAGAACAGGACATTTCCAGGAAAAAGAAGTCTAGCCCTCCTAGAGCAAATGCAGCTCTGTCAAATGTATTTGCTAGGATGATATCTGAAGTCTTAGAGGCTTTTTTGGATGTATTCATTTTGATTTTTTTCACCTCATTTTTTTTAATGTTTATCTTCCTCTTCCTCAGCAGTATTACCCCTGAAAATTGGTTTCCCCTTCTCAGGACAAAATTAAAGGTATAATGTTTCCCTTACTTCATACCTCAATTTAGAAGCACTTGAGCCAAAACATTGATTGTCCATGATGGATTGGGTGCAGAGAAATTAGCCAGTGACTGAGCTCCTAGATCCTTCTAAACTGACTTAAAAATTTTTGTTTTAATCTTATATGGACTCTGCTAGGAGCTGACTTTGAGTGGATTTTCTTTCTTGTTCCTCCTTCTCCACTACTGAGAGTGATCAGGGATTCCAAGGCCAGTGAGGGCCCTGCCCCTTGCTCCCTGGGAAGGTAGGACTCTTGGTAAGCCACAGCCAGGAGCACGTCTCTGTGGGTCCTTGAGAGTGTGGTGTTGATGGGGATTGCTGTCTTCCTATTGTTCAGGACTCTTTACCTCTGGGGGTCCACAGAGCTAGCTTTCCTCAGCGTTACATTGCAAAACCTCCTTTCTGATTTCCCCAACTCTTCTCTCAGCCAGGCCTGGCCCTCCAAGGACACCCAAGGTGAAACAAACAGGCAGAGTCCTTTTGGTCATTTCTGGTGGTTACGGTCACCTGTGGTCCCTTCCTGCAGCTGTAGGAGGCTTATGGTCCTGTCACTACTTCTTGCAGTTGATAAGAGCTGGATAAGGCCTGTGGCTGCCAAGGCAGGGATCCAGAACTGATCCACACTTGGGGCTAAAGGAAAGATGATGTAATTGTGGATTGGAAGCCACCACCATTTGCAATGCAGACTCCCTCAATGAGGGGAGGATTACACAGAAATAGACAGCAGGGACATACAGATGGTCATGGCTCGCCAGACCTTTGGTGGCCAACCACAGTCACCTTTCTCTGACCTTTGGAAATTACACAGCGCTTCATTCTCGTGATGCAGAGTACGAATACTAAGGAGGGTGGCTGGGAAACCATGCCCTGAGATGCGCACTGTCACTGTTTTTATGATTTTCTTTCCTTCTAATCAATCATGCAATCTAAGAGTGCACTAAAATGATTTGGGCTGGAGGAGCTCATGACATTGAGGGACACAATATTAACACAGACATAATGACTGAGAACAATAGAAAAGAATCTAAAATGACTGCAGAATTGTGTGCAACCTCCTGAAAGGGTTGTAGGAGGAGCCTTGAGGGCTGTGGTAGGCAGCCAAGAAAGCCTTAGAGAAAAAGTAACTAAAGCTGGGTCTTAGAGAATGTGCCAGATTTGAGTTGCGGGAGGGAGGGACATTCCAGGAGCCAAGAACAAAGGGGAGGCTGCAGGAAGTTTTGATTCAATGTTAGAGAGAAGTGGTACAAATCCAAGCCTTGGAAAGACAGGCTGTGAGTGTCTTTAATTATAGACTGAGTTCCTGAGGGCACCTTTGTTTCAAGGCAAACCAGCTATGACTCTCTCATGTTGAGGGTCCACTAGGTGACCCCTCAAGGTCACCACGCATCCATGGTGCCAGAACGCTGGGGTGCATCTGCAGCAGTCGTAGACTCAAAGCGCTTCTCTCTTAACCATGTGGCGTTCACTCCACACTTGTGACCCCTTTGAAGCTGCCAAAACACAGGTGTGCTTTTTTTTTTTAACATCTTTATTGGAGTATAATTGCTTTACAGTGGTGTGTTAGCTTCCGCCCCATAACAAAGTGAATCAGTTATACATATATATATATGTTCCCATACCTCTTCCCTCTTGCGTCTCCCTCCCTCCCACCCTCCCTATCCCACCCCTCTAGGTGGTCACAAAGCACCGAGCTGATGTGCTTTTGTTTTGATTACAAACTCAGAGAGAGAGCTGCTGGTGCGGCTTTTTGAATCGTGAGGCTGATGGTGCTTCTGAAGCTGATCAGATCCTTCAGAGAGCTGAGGACTGAGCTGTAGGGGGAGGGGAGACTTTGACTTCAGAGGTTTAGGCGGGAGGTGCCTTTTCCACTGTTGCTCCCCCCACTTTGGAAGCAGAGGGTTCTGGCCTCTTTTGGAGAAGATCCTGAGCTTCCTCCTTGTCGCGGATAGCCCTGCCATGCCAAGCACTGACAGGAGGTCGTGGCTGCTTTCAGCTGAGCATTAGCCCTAATGGGTTTGGCAGGATTTTAAAACAAACAAAACAAAACAGGTTAAAAGGTTCAGGGGGGAGGGATGTGGTGACTGCCTGAGCTCAGATCACAGGATGTGCCATGCAGCCTGGGCTGGGAACAGCTCTGAGGTCTGATGCCAAGGGTGTGAGCTGAATCGAAATCTGGAGTGGCTTTGTCAGAGAAATTAGTCTGTGATTAGAGCTGAAAAGAGTCACGAGCCTTAACTTGTATTTAGCACTCCAAGGATAAAGTGTCCTGTGTGGTACTAAATTTCTCCCTGTTGCTCTGGCGGTCTCCAGAAGGAACGGGGAGGCTTATCGAGGAAGTATGGTGGGTAAAGATGGGGCAGTGGGGAATGGCATCACCTTGGAGGGAGCTGTGGGTGGACATGCTTCCGCTTTGTTTGGGGGAAGTGAAATTCTTTTGGTACTGATTTGAGTCCAGTGATCAGAGACTTAGAACATGTATTGGAGCTAAGGAAAGATTAGCTCCAGACCAGATTGGGTATAGAATTTTCATTGAATATGGGATAGTGTATAAAGTATCTTCTTCTTTTTTTTTTTTTTTTTGATTTTTTAAAACCCTTTTTATTTTGAGATAATTTTAGACTCAGAGAAGAGTTGGGAAAACAGTACCGAGTATTCCCACCCACCCAGCTTCTCCTAGTGTTAACAACTTACCTAACCATTGCACAGTTATCAAACCTAAGACATTGACATTGGTGCAGTGCTATTAACAGCAGACTTGATTCAGGTTTCACCTGTTTTTCCATTAATGTCATTTTCCTGTTCTAGAATCCAGTTCAGGATCCCATGTTGTAGTCTGTTGTCACGTCTCCCTTTGTCTTCTTCGATCTTTGACAAGTCTTTGTTCTTCCCTTGTCTTCTTGTGATTTGACACTTTTGTGGAGTACAGGGATTTTGTGGAAGGCCCCTCAATTTGTGTTTAGCTTGAGTGTTCTCAAGGTTAGGATGAGGTAATACGTTTTTGGCGGGCACACTGTGGGGCGACGTGCTCTTCTTAGTGATCATATTAGGGGCACATATGTCAGGATGTCTTAAATTTTTAAATTTTTGTACAGTTTTTAAGGTCATTTTCCATTTACAACTACTGCAAAATATTGGCTATATTACCCATGTTGTACAGTACATCCTTGAGCCTATCGTATACTTCTAAAGAAAGAACAGGCAGACCTTCACTGTGGTGGAGAGACGGGGAGTTGCCCACCTCTCTTTCCTTCTGGCAGGAGGACTGTGTTCCAGCCACACTGGAACACTCAACCCTGCAGCTTTTAGATGTGACCGACTGTCTATTGTAGGGAAGTGGGGCTGCTTCTTTGTCCCTGACCCCAGGACAGAATTCAGCTGAGAACACTTCGGTGGAGTCCCAACAGGTTACAGCTTGAGAACAGCAAGGGAGAGATGCAGTTGTCAACAGCAGTTCCTGGTTTGCTTTGACTTCTGCTGGAGGCTCCCTCCCTCCTCCTTTGTGCCTTAGTCTTCTGGCTCCACGTGCCTCAGGCAAAGACAGAGCGTTGAAAAGATTCTTTCAGTGGCAGCAGGAGGGTCTGCTTCTGAAATAGGCCAGGCACTGGTCAGGCCAGGTGGTGGCAAGCTCCCAGCCCAGCGTGACTTTGCTGAGGGCTGGCCGCGAAGCCTGGATTGGACCCTGCCCTTACCTGGCCCGGGGTCTTCCTCAAAGCTGTTTTTGATTGCACACAAACTAAACAGAATGAAGGACTGATGTTACAAAACTGGGGCTACTGCCTGAAACTCAAGGGAAGGCTAGGCATGGGCCCAGGGCTGGCTGGGCCCAGCACCTGGAAAATGTCCAAAATGCAACACAGTTTCTTTCTTTTTCCGCCTGCCTCTGAGACTTGCCAGGCTCTGGCTCCCAACTTGTCACTGTGTACCTGCTTTTTTCATCTCTCACTGCACCAACCTTTGCTGTTACTTCCAGCACATGGCAGAAGACGCCATCTCTTAGCTCCCAGTTTTACAAAGCCCTCAGTTCAGGCAAACAGCAGAGCTGATCCTCTCAGTGCCAATTCCAAAGTCACAGAAAAAAAAAAAAAATCTGATTAGTTGAGATTAAGTTAGAGTAAATTCAAAGGGTTCAGAGGGCGGGATATAGCGATTACCCAAGTTCTGATCATAGGTAGGCCTAGCAGCCTGAGTCCAAAGCAGCTCCAAGGCTATGGACGTAGGGCAGCAGGGGGAGGGAGGAGAGTGGGTGGTGGTAGTAGAGAGGAGTGATTATTATTAGAGGAGTAGAGAGGAGTGATTAATATTAACATGGCTGCCTAGACCCATATTCATTATGGCTCAGAGATGCATGTGTGTGTGCGTGTGTGTGTGTGTGAGATCTTATGGTTAGACAGGGGCCTCTGTAAGTGTCTACCACATCAGATAGATAACCAGAGAAAGGATAACTGGACACACGCTTTAGCTAGAAATTTCTGTTTTTGAAGGTACCTCCCTGTTGTGTACTTCAGCAAAGTTCCTCATTAACATGGCCCTGCTGAATCTGGAGCTTTGGTCCCCGATCATCTAATCATCCTCTGTCTTCCCAGAGTGGATAAACTGATACATGCTGGGGAGGCTTTTGTGAATTTACATTTCCTTTAATATGCATTGGGCACAGATGGTTACCAGGTTGTCTCCGATCCATAAGTCTTCTTTCATCAAGGGCTGATCAAAATTTACTGCGAGCAGGTTTAAAGGGACAAGCTTTTAGGCTTGGAAGTGTGCATATAAATAAAAATGTTGCTGTAGTGGCTCATTGTTAATGAAAGAAAAATGATCCATGTCCTCTTCCGGAATAACGGAGTCTCTGAATATATTTATTTCAAGATTTAAGTGCTGTGGGAACTGACCACAAATCACAGAGCAACCGTTAATGAGCCTCTGTCCCTACCTGTTAAGCTTATTAACTGCCTGTTACCTCCAGTTCTATATCCCACCTGGGGAAACAAAATGGATGCTTTGGCAATGCAACGGCTGAAAAATACAGAAGTTAATCAAAAGCACAGGGGGGCCTGGAAATGCAATCAGAAGACGTGTGCTGGCTGAGATTATTGGGGCACTGGGAGGTTTCTGGGAGGAAGGATCTGATGCTGTCTGGCTTGAGATTTAGCTAATTAAATTCAACTGTCCTTTAGTCAGTGTCTTCTCGCTCTGTGCAAGCCGAGGACATGAAAGGCACAGTCCCTACCCTCAAGGAACCTGCATGCTAATTGGGTGGGCAGGCTTCACATAACTGAATCAGATGGATTCTGATGGGAAGCAAGTTCAGGGCAGTTATGCAGAGGCTATATGAATAAGTGCTAAAGTAATAAAAATAAGAGAGTAGAAAGGGCCCTTAGCTGAGAAAGAGGATACTTTGAGTTTTGCTCCCATTCTACCATATGACAGGGGCTGTGCTATTCATTCTCTTCCAGTCTCGGTTTTCTTCTGATAAAAGAGTTTGAACTTGGTCATTCCTAAAAAGTATTCATGAGATGCACTTTTATGTATCCATAAGACAGGAGTGGGGACAGAAAATTGCTCAGAGGAAGGGAGCCTTGATTTGAGCATTTAGCAAAGTATAGGATTCAATTCAGGGAGAGGAAGGAGGAAGCCACTCTTAGCAGGGCCACTTTTATTCATCGGGCTTAGAGGTGGATGTATGTCTGCAGAGGGGACGGCCTGCCTTGTGGGGATGGGAGCTGAGGAAGGAGGGGAGTGGATACAGATTACAGGCAAAGAGGGGTAGACCCAGTTAGGGGGGTAGGCAATGCAGAGATCAATGCTGGAACCTATAGCTATGTTCTTTAACCCAAATATTTCAGGAACCTTCCCAGTTTCCTTTCCCACTTGAAGGCAAGGTTCTTTCTATTAAAAGCAGCAGCAGTCTTTTCGATGTAATTTGAAGGTAAAGATAAATACTGGAAACTGAAAAGCCTTGGCTCTATGATTAATTAAAGGAATCATCTCAAATTTAGAAAATTGCTTAAGTAAAAGAAGACACCAAATTGCATCAGTGTGCCTCCATATGTTAATTATGGCTATTTTTCCTTGTTTTTCTGCTGCCGCTCCAGCCATATCCCATCTATCACTTGGTTTCAGGCGTCATGATCAATTGACTGTACCATAAACAACATGTTGCATATGTGGCAAATGATAACATCATTTAACTCGACACAGGGTAAGAAAATTCCCTCTTTGTCATCCTTCCAGTTCCTCAGGAGAGAAAAAGGACAGCCTTGAATTGATTTCTTGCTTATTCAGTCAAGCAAGCATTTTTTGCAGATTCCTCCGGGGTAGAAAAACCGAGCCCAGCAGGCCCACCACAAAACTAGACCCATGATGTTGGAAGCTCTGTACCCTAGTACATAGAACAGTGCCTGGCACATAGTAGGCACTCAATTTTCTGTATGTAACCAAATTCCTATTTTTAGTTTCTCTGATATGTGGTAAACTTCATAGAGAATTAATATTCATCACCAGAAGGGTATTTTTATCCTTGGAGTATCAAATCTTTTTTTGCTGGCTGAAAGTCAGTAAATACAGAAAATCTTTTAATGATCTCTATGTAGTGACACCCAACTCCCCATGGAATTAACCGGTGTTCTTCCATTTCTTCTCTAACACATGTTGGCTGGAGCTCATGGCCACTGAATGCATATAGCCTGTCGGCAACTCAGCATCACGCCCTCGTTCTTCTTCCTGAGTGAGCTGTATGCCTGTGTGCTAAACAAGACCCAGTCGCATTTGTTTCCAAATCTCTTCCTCCCAGTTGTGCTTCAGATTGTAATTATAGAATTTAATTAGATATTACATAAACTGATGATACATGTAAGGAAAGAGGTTCTTTTTTTCCTATGAAAAATAAGTTGAATGCTCTGGAGGAACTCGATAAAGTCAAGTGCTTAAAAAGTCTATGTAAAATTAGTGGGCGAGACACCTGTAAATGATTGAAAAGAAGTAAACATCTAGAAGAAATGCACTTTCAACTTTAAAGAAACTAAATCTGGAAATAATTGGTGATGTATGGGTTGTATGAATGTACTTGATGCAAGAAAGACAACATGCAACTCTAACTGGCAAACACCCACTCAAAGAAAATACACAAAGTTTCAAGGGGAAAGAAGTATTTTAGCCATGTATGCGTAATTTTTGAAAATGGTTTGCTGCTTTCATAAACTTTTTGCAGTTAACTAGTTACCTATTCTTCCTGATCGGTAGGTAACATAAGAGGAGTTTTACTAAAAAAAAAAAAAAAAATTTAGTAAATTCCAAAAGAATTAAGTCCACACAAAATCAGCAGTCTGTCTTTGCCGTGAAAGCACAATGATTGGTGGTCACACCCTCGGAGCCTGCAACAATATGGGAGCTCAGCCAGGCACCCCAGGTGACTCAGGCCAGCGTGCCTCTCATGCAAGGAGGTGGTGCCTTCCATAGAAAGTCCATCTTGCAATCAGCTTGTTGTCTGTCTTATATATATATGTCTTGCTCTCTCTTTTTCTCTAATGTTTTACACAATGTTTTGTTTGGAAAAAATTCAAACAGAAAGATGCAAGTATAATGTAATGAACTTCCTTACCCCTTTACCTAGATTCACCAATGTTAACATTTTGCAGTCTTGGCTTTGTTTCTCTCTTTCTACATGCTCCACCACCCCCTTGCACATACTTCTTTTCTTCCTACTCCTCCTCTTCCTTCTTATGAAACTTGCTAAATGATTTGAGATGCCATAACTTTTTTTTTTTTTTGCGGTACGCGGGGCTCTCACTGCTGTGGCCTCTCCCATTGTGGAGCACAGGCTCCGGATGCACAGGCTCAGCTGCCATGGCTCACGGGCCCAGCCGCTCCGCGGCATGCGGTATCTTCTCGGACCGGGGCACGAACCTGTGTCCCCTGCATCGGCAGGCGAACTGTCAACCACTGCGCCACCAGGGAAGCCCAAGATGCCATAACTTTTACCCCTAAATACTTCTGTGTGTATCTCTTAAAAACAAGAATATTCTTTTACATACCCACAATATAATGATCAGATGCAGGAAACTTAACACTGATATAACAGTAGTCTTTAATATGAAGTTCATGTTTAGCTCTCATCTCAATAATATCTCTTATACGTATCATTTTTCTCTTGATTCAGGATCAAATCTAGGATCACTTATTGTACTCTTGAGTCTCCTTTAATCTGGAATAGTTCCTCAGCCTTTAGTTGTCCTTCATGGCATTGGCATTTTGAAAGAGTACCTGGCCAGTTGTTTTGTGAAATGCCCAGTGATTTGTGTTTGTCTGACTCTTTCCTCATGATTACTTTCAGGTTATGCATTTTTGGAAGGAATACTATACAAGTGATATTGTATCCATCTTAATGCATCATATCAGGAGGCAGGTAATATCCATTTGTCTCATTATTGATGATGTTAGCTTGGATTGTGTGGTTATGAGGCATCCACTGTAAAGTTACACTTTCTTCTTTGTAATTAGTATTTGGAAACTACATAAGCATCCTGTTTGCCATCAAACTTTTACCCAATTGTTTTATCATCCTTTGATAATTCTTGTTTGAGTCAGCTATTACTATGATGGTTGCTAAATGCTGTACCTGTTTCTCTCTACCTCCCGAGCTCCAAATGGAGAAATCCAAGTGTTTGATAGAAGTTGGAGGTAGGGATGGGGAAAAACAGCATGTACTCCCCTGCCCAATCCCCATTTGGCCCATGAAGCAAAATTAGATTCCTTGATCTATTCAATTTGCCCACAAGTTGAATTCTAGATTCTTGGGGGTGTTGGATACATGGATGGCCTTCCCTCCTTCTTCCTTATGGCAATCCCTACAGTTTCTCAGTGCTTTTAACCCTTTTGCTCCCCATCCCTCATGTTTCTGCCTTTTCCTGTGTCCAGCCTCAAAACATGGGTGATAGTCATTTTTTGCTCAATCCAGTATTTTTTTTTTTTTTTTGCTGAATGGAATGTGTGTGGGGGGGTGGGGGAGTGGTAGCCTTGAAAGCATAGAGTCATGAGGGTAAAGAAGGAGAGGGAGAAGAAGCCTGGAGGTCTGTTCTCTGAGTGAAATATCTAAAAAAAAACACAGTCAGATGTCTTGCATTACAAAAGTTAATCTCCTGATAGCTTGGCATCTCTTTTTATTGCCTTATTATGTTAAATGAGTGTCTGTCTACTCCCCAGGCTTGAGATACTTCTTTTGCTTCATTTAATGCCTACATGTACTAGTGCTTTACTTGGTTTATCTCATTTACATCATGCAATAACCATATGTCATTGGTACTATTGTTAGAGTCTCTATTCTCATATAAGGAAACTGAAGCTTAGCGAGGTTAGCCTAAGATCATGTAGCTGATAACCAAGGCAGTCTATTGCCAGGGGCCATTTCTTTTGCCACCATGTTTCTAAGAAGTCAGAAAAATAGGTGCCGTAAAGCTCATGCTCATGCACACAAGTACAGAATTACCTTCTGATTCTCCAGCTAGAGTTGACTGATTAAATTTTGAACAAAATGTGCTTCCCAGTGTAGTAATCTTGGTGATGTGGTTTCCCCTTGAGGAGTAGGAACTCACCTCAAGTCATAGCTGATTCTCATGAGAAATAAAAATGGCTACACTGACAGATGGCAGCTGGCCAGCCAGAAAGGAATCAACAGAGCGTCCTGAATGGCCCCCTCAGGACAACTGTAGTGAACATCCTGACACATCTAGCCCCCGAGACAGCAGCTTAGAGCAGGAAAGATGCTCAGACACTGACAAAACTGAAACACGAGGAAAATCATGCATTGTGTTCCAATAATCTCTTTTGACAGAAAAATTCACTTTTGTGCATCTACCCTTACTCTAATAAGATTAGTGTAAGGTGGTCTGAGGAAAGTTATTTCATCTCAGCTGCAAAATAAGGAAGAAGAATTCAATGATCCCTAAAAGGTCCCCTCTAGTTTCATGAGTCTAAACATGAATTGTTATTGTAATCAACCAGTTCTAGAATATCAGTAACTTCCTTGTTTCTGTGACATGTAAACATGACCTACACTGAAGTTAATCCTGATGATGGAACCACAGTAAAATTCTTTAAGACAGTGCTCTCCTAATTGGTTCCTGGAGCAGACACTTTTGGTGAATAAATTCTCCCAAGACAAGGAAGAACTCAGATCATTACCATATTCAGAAGACAAATGCATCACCTCATGAAAATGTTAATGGGCAACATTAATTGGAAGCAGAAGTCAGGCTGGGAGTTTCTTGTAGATCCTGGGAGCCCCAGAGGACTCTGGCGTATATAGAGCACATCTTTCTAGGACTAGGGAGGGAGTGCTGTAAGCCCCTTAGACGCCCTGATTCTCCTCCTTGCCTTTTGCACTGTCTGCCTTTGTTCTAACCTTCCACCTCCTCACCTTCTCCCCGTCTTCTCTCTAGTAGTGGTTCCTCATCCCTGCTATACATTTCTGCATGAGTGTTAAGGATTAGTGATGCAAAGGAAAGAGAACAAAACCAGCAAAGATGTTCACTTCAAAGGAAGCGATAATGACACACCAACCAGAAAATTATTTAAGAATAGGCTGTAGCATCTGCTATAAGGCTTATCGTACATGAGGATGCAGCTTCCCTATTTCTCTAACTATTGTCTTTCCTTTACGAGGTCAACTCACAATAAAAAAATGCAGTAAGTACACTAGCTTAATTTTAGCTCCACCCTTGCTTTTATTTCTTTTGCTCCCGCTTGAAAATTATGCTATTCTACTGTATTTTACTTTTGTTAGCTGCCTCACGTTCTTTCTGGAACAGGGATTGAAACAAGAAGTATGAACAATTTGTCTAATTGTGAGAAGCAATCCATGTGTTTCTATTATCCATAATGAGAATCAGCACTTACTTGGTATATAGTATTTGCCAGGCACTGTTCTACCATTTCACATACATTGACTCACTTAACTCTCAAACCCCACTGTGAGGTAAGCACCATTATTACCCCTTCTCCATTTTTGAAGGGGAAGAAACTGAAACCTATAGCAATTAAGTAATGCTTGCAGTCACACATTTAATGAGAGGTGGAACCAGGATTTGAAATCATGTTCTCTGAGTGCAGACTCCAGCTCTTTGACTACTGTGTGATGTTGCCTCCCTCTGATGCACTATTTTGGGTGTGATGACTGAAAACATATGAACAAACCCATCAGTGCTCAGTGAACTGGGATCAGCTATTCTGGAGATAGTGACTGCACACAGCTACTCTTCAGGAACTAGGATACATATAGATTTAAATACAACCCAGTCAATTTCCTAAGCTGCTGGAGATCCTACTAGAGATTCCAGCTTTAACATGGATTATTGGTTTTGATTTTCCAAAAGACTTCTAAAATGTCTCTTCTGGTAATTTTATTTTATTTATATTCTTTATACAGCAAGTTCTTATTAGTTATGTATGTATTAGTTATGTATTTTATACATATGTATTTTATACATATTAGTATATATATGTTAATCCCAATCTCCCAATTCTACCCACCACCCCCATCCCACCCCCAACCCCCGCTTCCCCGCCTTGGTGTCCATACGTTTGTTCTCTACATCTGTATCTCTATTTCTGCCTTGCAAACCAGTTCATTTGTATCACTTTTCTAGATTCCATGTATATGTGTTAATATATGATATTTGTTTTTCTCTTTCTGACTTACTTCACTCTGTAGGTTCACTCTCTAGGTTCATCCACATCTCTACAAATGACCAAACTTTGTTCCTTTTTATGGCTGAGTAATATTCCATTTTATATATGTACCACATATTCTTTATCCATTCGTCTGTCGATGGGCATTTAGGTTGCTTCATGACCTGGCTATTGTAAGTAGTGCTGCAATGAACACTGTGGTTCATGTGTCCTTTTGAATTATGATTTTCTCTGGCTATATGCCCAGTAGTGGGATTGCTGGATCATATAGTAGTTCTATTTTTAGTCTTTTAAGGAACCTGCATATTGTTCTCCATAGTGGCTGTATCAATTTACATTCCCACCAACAGTGGAAGAGGGTTCCCTTTTCTCCACACCCTCTCCAACATTTATTGTTTGAAGATTTTTTGATGACAGCCATTCTGACTGGTGTGAGGTGATACCTCATTGTAGTTTTGATTTGCATTTCTCTAATAATCAGTGATGTTGAGCATGTTTTCATGTGCCTCTTGGCCATTTGTGTGTCTTCTTTGGAGAAATGTCTATTTAGGTCTTCTGCCCATTTTTTCATTGGGTTGTTTGTTTTTTTAATACTAAGCTGCATGAGCTTTTTATACATTTTGGAGACTAATCCTTTCTCCGTTGATTCATTTGCAAATATTTTCTCCCATTCTGAGGGTTGTCTTTTCGTCTTGTTTATAGTTTCCTTTGCTTTGCAAAAGCTTTTAAGTTTCATTAGGTCCCATTTGTTTACTTTTGTTTTTATTTCCATTACTCTAGGAGGTGGGTCAAAAGAGAACTTGCTGTGATTATGTCAAAGAGTGTTCTTCCTATGTTTTCCTCTAAGAGTTTTATAGTGTCCGGACTTACATTTAGTTCTTTAATCCATTTTGAGTTTATTTTTGTGTATAGTGTTAGAGAGTGTTCTAATTTCATTCTTTTACATGTAGCTGTCCAGTTTTCCAGCACCACTTATTGAAGAGACTGTCTTTTCTCCATTATACACCCTTGCCTCCTTTGTCATAGACTAGTTGACCATAAGTGTGTGGGTTTATCTCTGGGCTTTCTATCCTGTTCCATTGATCTATATTTCTGTTTTTGTGCAAGTACCATATTGTCTTGATTACTGTAGCTTTGTAGTATAGTCTGAAGTCAGGGAGCCTGATTCCTCCAGCTTTGTTTTTTTCCCTTAAGATTGCTTTGGCTATTCGGGGTCTTTTGTGTCTGTCTCCATACAAATTTTAGGATTTTTTGTTCTAGTTCTGTAAAAAATGCCATTGGTAATTTGATAGGGATCGCATTGAATCTGTAGATTGCTTTGGGTAGTATAGTCATTTTCACAATATTGATTCTTCCAATCCAAGAACATGGTATATCTCTCCATCTGTTTGTGTCATCTTTGATTTCTTTCATCAGTGTCTTATAGTTTTCTGAGTACAGGTCTTTTACCTCCTTAGGTAGGTTTATTCCTAGGTATTTTATTCTTTTTGTTGCCATGGTTGCAATGGTGAATGGGATTGTTTCTTTAATTTCTCTTTCTGATCTTTCGTTGTTAGTATATAGGAATGCAAGAGATTTCTGTGCATTAATTTTGTACCCTGCAACTTTACCAAATTCATTGATTAGCTCTAGTAGTTTTCTGGTGGCATCTTTAGGATTCTCTATGTATAGTATCATGTCATCTGCAAACAGTGGCAGCTTTACTTCTTCTTTTCCAATTTGCATTCCTTTTATTTCTTTCTCTTCTCTGATTGCTGTGGCTAGGACTTCAACAACTGTGTTGAATAATAGAGGCGATAGTTGACATCCTTGTCTCGTTCCTGATCTTAGAGGGAATGCTTTCAGTTTTTCACCATTGAGAATGATGTTTGCTGTGGGTTTGTCATATATGGCCTTTATTATGTTGAGGTAGGTTCTCTCAATGCCCAATTTCTGGAGAGTTTTTATCATAAATGGGTGTTGAATTTTGGCAAAAGCTTTTTACACATCTATTGAGATGATCATATGGTTTTTATTCTTTGATTTGTTAATATGGTGTATCCCATTGAATGATTTGCTTATATTGAAGAATCCTTGCATCCCTGGGATAAATCCTACTGGATCATGGTGTATGATCCTTTTAATGTATTGTTGGATTCTGTTTGCTAGTATTTTGTTGAGGATTTTTGCATCTATATTCATTAGTGATATTGGTCTGTAATTTTCTTTTTTTTGTAGTATCTTTTTCTGGTTTTGCTATCAGGGTGATGGTGGCCTCATAGAATGAGTTTGGGAGTGTTCCTTCCTCTGCAATTTTTTGGAAGAGTTTGAGAAGGATGGGTGTTAGCTCTTCTCTAAATGTTTGATAGAATTCACTTGTGAAGCCATCTTTTATTTGCTGGAAGATTTTTAATCACAGTTTCAATTTCATTACTTGTGATTGATCTGTTCATATTTTCTATTTCTTCCTGGTTCAGTCTTGGGAGACTGTACCCTTCTAAGAATTTGTCCGTTTCTTCCTGATTGTCTTTAGTGATATCCCAATAGTGTGGCTTCCTTTCAGGCATGATTATTTTGCATGGCTTCACTGACTGAATTGTCCCTGCCCATGTTCTGTTAGGTATGGTTCCTTGGGACACATCAGTGGCTCAGTGACTCTCATTCAGCCGACAACTTTTTGTTTGTCAGGTTGTGACATGTTCCTTACACACATAGTTGTGTGTGTGGTTGACTGTAGGAGGCTCTTGGCTACACTTTGTATCTTTCCCATGTTAGTTAGGATAACTATTCCAGGTTTCCCCAACTGGTCCAAATTTTTGCCGGTTTGTCCCAGCACAATTATGAACAATGCTCCTTTCCCTCTAAAAGTTGTCCCCATTTGGATGGTAAATTTTATGGTTATACTATTTCTAGGGAAGCCAGAACAGATGTCATCCAGGGAACATCCATTTTGGTAGAGTAGAAAAAAGAGGTTTAGAATTAACAATCTTCTTCTACACCCTGGATTTTCCATGAGTGATGGAAAAGTAATTTAAAATCTCTGAGCCTCAGTTTTCTCATCTAGAGAATAGAAATAATAGCAGTGTTTTTATGAGAATTAACTGGGTCAATATATGTGTAAGTGAAAACATCCAGAAGTGTGCCTGAAACCCAACAGGGAGTTATGAAGTTTGTTTAAGGACAAAGTCTTTTCACCTGAGGTGAGGGTAGGGCTGGGTTGTACCTAGCTACAGTTGAAACAAATATTTGTGATGGAAATAGGGCAGAGAATTAAGTGAAGAAGAGAGCTAGAGGGCAAAGGAGGAAATGAATTAAAAGTAATTCTGGTACAAGACACAGGAATGCCGATTTTAAAAGTAGCATGGAACTTGTTTCCACTCAGGTGTACGTAATAATTGCACTTGGATCCTCCAGGGCACGTTTGATGTTTCTCAGTGTATTTCATGTATTGAGGCTTTTGATGCTTTTCTATGCCCCAGCCCATCTCTCGTGTTCTCTTTCTCTCTTATTTATTTATTTATTTTATTTTATTTTTTGGCTGTGTTTTGTATTCATTGCTGCACACGGGCTTTCTCTAGTTGTGGCAAGTGGGGGGCTACTCTTCGTTGTGGTGTGCGGGCTCCTCACTGTGGTGCCTTCTCTTGTTGCAGAGCACAGGCTCTAGGCACACGGGCTTCAGTAGTTGTGGCATGCGGGCTCAGTAGTTGTCGCTTGTGGGCTCTAGAGCGCAGGCTCAGTAGCTGTGGCTCACAGGCTTAGTTGCTCCGTGGCATGTGGGATCTTCCCGGACCAGGGATCAAACCCATTTCCTCTGCATTGGCAGGTGGATTCTTAATCACTGCGCCACCAGGGAAGTCTCTCTCGTGTTATCTTGAAGCAAACTCAGCTTCCTCTGAAAACATGGCATTTCTGTGGAAAGGCTGGTGAGGTCTCCGGGACTTCAGTCGCCAATAGCAGAAGAAAATTAATCTGAAAGAAAAAAAAAGTGGCAGATTGCTGTGCTGTCAAGACCAACAGAAAAGTTGGTCCAGACACAACCATTCTGAGGCAGTTGGTTTCAGCTGGTTAAACATGAATTAAAGTGACCAGTGTCATGTACCTGCAAGATGTAAAGGTCTAGACACAACCAGATTCTATTTTTTCCTTTCTCTGTGACCCATTTAGTACTTCATGTAGAATAAAGATAACTACAGGAGAAGTTATGCCTTTGACATGCCTTTACTTAACGGTCCTCATCATGTTTATTATGGGAAATATTATCCGTGTTTCTACCATTCAAATGCATCCACTGTTTTGGCATGTTTTATTTGGTCATATTTCTACAGTTTTCTATCCCCTCCCACCCTTTTGGGCTCATATTATAATTTTATCATATTAAAATTCCATTGAATGAATTTTTCTGAAACATAATTTTTCTTCAAATGTTAGATTTCTTTTTTTTTCAATTTTTTGAAATATCATTCTTTGTATGCATTTGGGATTACTTCTTTAGTGTGAAAATTAAGGAAGAGGAATTATAAGGTCAAAGGCGTGAACCTTTTAAAGTTATGCATATTGAAAAGCTAAGAAGCTATTTTAAAATGCTGCTATCAGTTCACAACGAACTGTTATTTCTTTTCCTAATCATTTTAATGATAAGTAGTAAGCACTCTCTAAGTAAAATCAATGCAATTAATCCTTATATCACTCTGTAAGATATGCTGGTCTACCCAGTGTATAAATTAACCTGGATTTTTCAATATAAAAATTCTGGTTTTTCCATACTGTTGGTATAGGCTGACTCTATTATTCTTTTGATTTTTCATGGCCCGATGTTTTTCTGGAAGTCTTGATGGTCCCTCTTCTTGTTCATGATTGTACTCAAATTATTTTAAAAGCCAGGCTGGCAGCAGGAAGGGAGGAAGGGCAGAAATTTCTTCCTTTAGAAATACCTTAAGTAGTCTCAGGTGGGCTACACTTCTGGTACTTGCAGCATATTTCTACACGAATTGTGGAAAAGATGGTTTTGTTTCAAAAAGAATGATTTTTATATTCTATTCCCTTCTTTGGACGAGCGTTGTAAAATTGGGCAGAAATTTTGGAATGGATTTCCATAAGTGGAGGCTCAGAATCTGTGGCTGCTTTGTGTCTCTTTGAGGTAAAACTCAGGTTCAAAGCGACGGCTCCCAGCACTCTGAGGCTCTCTCAGAACTTGTCACTGGCAGAGAGAAACCTCTTCCCTGTAGAAGACAATAACCCTCTGAATTGTCTTTCTCCTTCTTTGTTGAATATAAAAGCACCTGGCCAAGAGAGGAGACTCCTTCAGAACCAAGCTCAGTCCCCAGACACAGACTGTGATGGCACCTCCGAGAGCAAGGAGCCGTTAGACCCCAGGCCCTGTGCTATGAACTAGCAGTGAATGGCCGAAGGGGTGACTGCCGCCTAGTTTCTTTGGGGAAATGTAACATTCAAGTTCTCACTGTTGAATGATGAGAGAACAATGCTAGTTTTTTGTTCGGCCAATTTTTGGTCAAGATGGATGTATTTAGAGTTGATTTAGGTGATTCCTGCAATGTCAGTAGCATTTTCACCAACATTGTGAACTTCTCTTCTCCTGGCTTAAACATCCTCAGTTTCTTCAGTGATTATTCTGATAGAGTAGTTTCTAGAATTTTCCCTCTGGTTAGCCCTCCTCCACATCTCCACCAAGGCTGTTGGTCTCATCTGGAATGTGCGTAGTTAGCCCCATTTTTCTTGAAATACTGTGTCTGCATTAACATGATGCTTTGTGTATCATCTAGCATGGCTAGCCCACATTCTAATAGTACAATATATTCATGTGATCAGGATAATATTATTGAGAGAGTCCAACATTAAATTATACCCCCCACCCCTGAAACATCGTACTATTTGCTTATAATATATCTGTTGTCTGCTACAGGCTTGGGAGTTACTGCCAAGACAATCTCAACTCTCTTTATTCTCAACTTGTAGAATTGCCTTGTTTTTATTTATTTGGATATAGAACTTTACATCTATCTTATTTCAAATGTATCTAGTTTAAGTCTAAGGAAAGCCTTATTTAGTATTATACGATGTCCCTAGAAGGTGCTTAAAAACTTCTTGTCAACAAAATGCTTAATATATGCTTTTTAAATAATTACGTGATCATGGAGTCTTTCTGCTATTGTCTGAAGTAGCTTTAATTCTTCTCATCCTTTTCACTCTATTTTAAATTCTTCCCGAAGTCGTCAGTGTAGAAATCTATTTCTCTTTCATCCCCTGACTTGCATTAATGAAATACCAGAATTTGTCTCTGATGGTCTTAGTGCTACATTTTAAAGGAAAGGAAAAAAGAAAAAAGAAGGGAGTTAAGCATGCATTGCCCTCCTTAATAATGCATGTTTTCTGTTCTCCAGATAGTTTATTATTTAGAAACTGTGGACTCTAGGATCTTTCCTATAGCAAACAGAAACTGCATAGGGTGAATCAGAATGATTAGTATGCAAGGGGCTGATTCTGGGATATTCACTATAGCTTGTCCTTTCAATGTGTCTTCTTTTGACATCTTCACCCTGGGTATCCTGGCAACAGAGTACTTCACAAAAACAAAAGTCCCATAGACACTGTTTGCTGAATTCCATCAGAATAATAAAAAGACCGTTTTATTGAAGCATTTACTGAAGACAGTAAGTTAGAAAAATAGCAAGACGACAGCTAAATGTATTTGATTCAAAAGTGACTGACCCTGAAGGAAGCCCCAGTCCAAGGATGGTGTCTTTGGGTCATATAATTTCTCAACCATTTGTGGGAAGACAGGGGAGTGAAAAAGAGATGATTTATGGGCTAAACTGGGAAGTAAACCAATGTGAATGTACTATAGTAAGAAATCCCTAAAAGGGGCCCATTTATATAATGTGGGGCACATGTCTCCATACAAGCTAGAGATGCATCTTTGCTCCTGTGAAGGGACCTCTTCCAGCTGCACAGTCTCCTTCTCCTCAGTGCTCCTTTTGCTCTGGTGGAGTAGCAAGCTGGGCTCTTAGGGTGGCACGCTAACTCTTTCTAGGCCTTTGGGGATCCAATCACTTTTGTAGGACATTTGGAAGTTCTGATCCATTTAGTGCAGTGATAATGCTGTCATTGGTCTCCTTAGGGCTTTAACAGGTTAATTAAAGCCCCTCCCTCAGACTCCTACTGTCTCCTCCTTTAGGCAACATGGTTAAGAGCATGGTTAACATCATCTGTCTCCTAGTTTTTCAGACTTGCCCTCGCAGTGCCGTATCGCCTTTGTGACCACAGGGTTTACTACCTTGGTGCAGCGACTGTCTGCTCTTCCTGAGGGCAAACGTTAGGAAATGTTATCTTACTGCAAGGCTGATGTCTTTATTGAACAGAACTCAAGACCCACAGGGAGGACTTTAGGGAAGAGAAGTTTAAGCTCCCCAAAGGATTGGAATTCAAGCAGGTTATGTACTAGCGCAGGTGCATTTTGATGGTGTATCCTGCCCAAGAAGCCCCTCCTGGTGCCTACGCCCTCACCACCCTCCTTCCCCTATTCTCAGGGGTTGCTGCTGATGGCTTTCTTCATACAGTGCCATCTGACTCCCACCCTCCAACCCCGGTTCCAGGCCACAGCTGATTAGGCCAGGATGAGGCCCCCGACCCCATCTGTCTAGTCATAGTTTCTCACCTGGGAATTTGGAAATGAAATTCAGCAATACTTGTGCATTCAGCTGGTTGTTTGAACTTGGGACATCTACTCTTGGAGGGCTAACTTCTGTGGGCATGCAAAAGCAGGGACAGAAATGACATAGCCACACAGCAAAACTAGATGAGAGAACGTGAAAAGAGAGAGACAGAGAGAGAGAGAAGCTGTCTTGATTCTTCGTGGCTTTTTAGTTTCTAGTTCCAGTTTCTTTTATGGTTTGATTCTGCTTGTTTCCCTTGGATTCTTTGTAAGACGTACACACAGGACCCGATTTGGCCTAACCCAATTTGAGTGGGTTTTACTTAATTATACTTTTGTAAAAAGCCTTGACCAAGACAAGCTGATTAAAGAAAGACTCAAAACTGGAATCCAGGCCCCCTGTCCCCAGGCAAATATTTTTTCTGCATTACTGGACCTTCTGCCTGTTAGCTGGACTCCAGACTGCAAAGGCAGAACCTCTTTTCTTTGGCAGCTCTGCTGTGTCCTGGTGGGGCCAGGACCCTGAATGGTCCTACCTTTCAGCCCTTTGCCCCAGATGGTTCCCCAAATGGATGATCTGCTGGTGCCCCCACGCAGACTGGAACAGAAATCAGTGCTGTGGCCGCCTCCACCTGCCCATCTGAGCAGCGGGTCTGAAAAACCCTTGGACCGTGGCACTCCTGATTCCTGCATGACTTCTAACCACCTCAGGGTGAGTTTCTAGGAGCCCTTACCTGAGAGGCCTCTCGTGATGAAGTTGATGCCTTCTACCTCTTTGGAAGGGTTACTTGAGAATCATTGCAGGAGAAGAATCCCAGACAGGCCCTCACTTGCTGCTCTAAGATGCCAGCTCTTGTTTTGCTACTGTGTGCCATTAGGATAAGGGCAAGCTGACATTCTGAGTGAGGCTAATTGTTGGGGGCAGGAGGGAAACAGGAGCAAAACCGGGCTTCTGATTGTGTCAACAGTGTTTCTGTAGCTCCTGCTGTGGGAAGGCCCCTCTCTCCAGGACAAGGCAGACTGCGTGCTTTTGGCATAAATAAAAGCCATGTAGTGATCCAGGTTTGACCTCTGCATAGAAAAGCTTCCTGCTTAATTTATGGCTTCAGAATGGGCAGTCATAGATTTCTGGACAGAAAAAAAAAGCTAATGTATTCTTGTGAAGCAAAGAATAGAATTAGTGGGATAAATGGTACTTGAGAAGCTCCTGACCATTCCCATACTAGTCAGAAAAAAAGTCTAAATGATGCTGATTCAACTTTAAACAATTTATTTGGGGCCTAATTTGGCCTGCTAAAATGCAGGGGCTGGCTGCAGTCCCTCGTAGGGCATGAAGCCTGGTGAAGAGGGAAAGCTCTAGTTCTTTTGTGACCATTGTCACAGCAACAGTCTTCTTCGTTCTGAAGGATGAGGCAAGTTCTGTTTGCAGAAGCCGATGTGTTGCTAGGGAGAGCCAGGACACATCAACATCAAAAAGGGCTGGAGGCCTTGAAATTATTGTCCTTTTTCCTTATCTATACATTACCTTCCTGGCCTCCCCTTCAAAATACATACAAGCACATACAAACACACACAGGCACATACATTCTCACACCACTACAAAGTAGTCCCTTTGATAAAATACATTTTCAAACTAATGTAATATTAGGATGAGAAGGGGCTTTAGAGTCTGTGCTAGTCATCTATTGCTGCATTACAAATTACCCCCAAACTTAGCAGCTAAAAAGAACAAACATTTATTATCTCACCATCTGTGCGTCAAGAAACCGGCGTGGTTTGGGGGCCTCTGGCTCAGCATGTCTCACAGGGCTGCAACCAAGGTGTCAGCTGAGGCCAGCATCACCTCAAGCCTCAACTAGGGGAGAAGATCTGCTCCTAAGCTCATAGATAAGGCTGTTGGCAGGTCCCAGGTGCTCATTGCCTGCTGGCCAGAGACATCAGTTCCTTCTGCAAGGGTTCCATAGAGATGCTCACAATATGGCAGCTGGCTGCCCTCAGAGTAAGTGAGCAAGTACCCAAGAGGTCAAGAGAGGGAGAGAGGACCCCCAAGATGGAAGCCACCTAATCTCGAAAGCGACTTCCTATCACCTCCACTGCATCCTCTCCTCTACAAGGGAGTCGCTAAATCCAGCCCATAGTCAAGGGGAGGGGATCACACAAGGGCATGGATACTAGGAAGTGGGGGTCACTGAGGATTCTTTTGAAGCTGTCTACCGTGAAGCCATCCAGTTCAACCACACCTCTGTTCTGCTTGCATACCTCTTGCACAGGAAGCTTCTTCACTTCTGAGGCAGCTCTTTCCATTCCACATTTAGAATTTCTTAGAGTGAACCATAAGACCAGTGGGCATGGTCATTTGTGACCTCCCAGCTTCCCTTTCCTTTCTGGCACTTTTCCATTAGGGGCTCCCTCTTCTCCTATCCTCGGTCTAGTTTTGGGGTGGGCACAGGACCCAGCCCTGAACAATCAGAATTTTGTATCTCTTGGTAATTGGTTAAGGAATGGGTACAGGCCTCAAGCTAATCCAATTTACATTCCCTGAGATCTCTTTTTACCATTCCTGTGAGCCTTCTCCCCTCTCTGCCCTTACACTTTCAATGCATTTTCAAGGGCTATTTATGGTAATTCTTCTGAGGACCACTCTTGGGCTACCCGCAGTCACTTTGTCCCAACCGCAGAGAACTGGAGGTACCCAGGAATTTATATTACGTCCCCCACTTTTGTTTTTGACGAGTTAAAAAAAAAATTTTATTGACATATATTTCACATATCATCGTCTTTACTCATTTAAATGTACAGTTCAATGTTTTATAGTATATACACAGATATATGCAACCATCCTCACAGTCAGTTTTAGAATATTTTTATCATTTCAGAAAGAAACCCTATACCCTTTAGCTATTACTCCTCTATCCCCATCCCCTGCCCCATCCCTAAGCTAATCAACTTTCTATCTCTCTAATTTTCCTATTCTGGACATTTCATATAAGTTGGATCATATGTGGTATCTTGTGACCAGCTGAGTTCACTCAGTGTAAAGTTTTCAAGGTTCATCCATGTTGTGGCATTTACCAGTGCTTTATTCCTTTTTGTGATGAAATAATAGTCCATTGTAGGTATATACCACATTTTGTTTATTAATTCATTAACTGATGGACATTTGGGTTGTTTCCATGTTTTGGCACCAAGGAATAATGCTATTATAAAAATCCATGTATGTGTTTTTGTGTTGACGTATATTTTCATTTCTCCTGAGTATATACCTAGGAGCAGAATTGACTGGGTCATAGATAACTCTTAAGCGTTTGAGGAACTGGCAGACCAATTTCCAAAGTGGCTGCACAACATTTTATATTCCCACCATTAGTGTATGAGGGTTCTGATTTCTCTACATCTTCACCAACACTTGTTATTATTGGACTTTTTGATTCTAGCCATTCTAGTGGGTATGAAATGGTACCTTGTTATGGTTTTAATTTACATTTCTTTGATGACTAATGATGTGTAACATTTTTTTTTATGTGCTTATTGGCTATTTGCATATCTTCCTTGGATAAATGTCTATACATATCCTTTGCTTGTTTTTCACTTGGGTTCACCCACCCTTTTTTTTTTTTTTTTTTTTTGCAGTACGCGGGCCTCTCACTGTTGTGGCCTCCCCCGTTGTGGGGCACAGGCTCCGGTCGCGCAGGCTCAGCGGCCATGGCTCACGGGCCCAGCCGCTCTGCAGAATGTGGGACCTTCCCGGACCGGGGCACGAACCCACGTCCCCTGCATCGGCAGGCGGACTCTCAACCACTGCGCCACCAGGGAAACCCCCACCCACCCTTTTGACCAATAACTTTTTGGTGTGAGAACATGAAAGCTGCATTCCCTCAGGTTGAGGTACCTTGAGACATAACTTTCTCTCCAGAGTCCCTCTGAAGAATCAGGTAGGAGTCAACACTACCTGAGACTTGTGCCTCTTCCCTTCCCTATCAGACTCCTCTACTAGAATGAGGTAGCTTGTCTTGAGAACAAGCTGCCTTCAGTTCCTTTTCAGCCTGTATGAACATGTCATTCTTCCACTGCCTTCATCTACTTGAATCTGGGCCAGCTTGTGACTACTTTGTCCAACAGAGTACAGTGATCCAGAAGTGATACTGCCCACTTTTGGACTTAGACTTAAGAACTTAAGCAGTTTCCCCCATTTTCTTTTGAGTAATTATGTAAGGAGTCCAAGTGGTGGTTCTAATCTGATCCAGCATTTCAAAGTTTTGCAGACCAATCCAGTTTTACTCTACTATAAACCTTTTTTTTTTCATAAAATTACAGTTTCTCATTGTAGAAAATCTGGAAAATACAAAAAAATAAAGGAGGTGAGGGGAGAGATGAACAGGCAGATCACAGAGGATTTTTAGGGCAGTGGAAATACTCTGTGTACCATACTGGTGGAAACATGTCATTATACATTTGTCTAACACATAGAATGTACAACACCAAGAGGGAACCCTGAGGTAAACTATGGACTTAAGATGGTTATAATATATCAATGTAGGGTCATCAGTGATAACAAATGTATCACTCTGATGAGGGATTTTGATAATGGGGGAAGCTAGGCATGTGTGGGCCAGGGATTGTATGGGACATCTTTGTGCCTTCCTTTCAATTTTGCTCTGAACCTAAAACTTCCCTAAAAAAAAAAAAAGTCTTAAAAAAAGCATAAATAAGGTAATAAAAATCACTTATAATATACTTCTGTGATAAGCACTGCTACATTTTGATATGTGTGCTTGAAGTTTTGCCTGTGTTAATAAATCCATATCTAGCCATAATTTATCTACCAGTCAATTTATCTTTATGTAGTTTATCAAAAATGTTTGGCTTGATTTATATGTACTTTTCCAAACTCAGTCAAGTTTCTGACCAGGGTCATTATTCTCCTGGTCTCAGAAGCCTAAGACACTCTGACAAAGTATTATAGAAGGTATTTGAATTCAAGAGGTATAAATTAAGAAAGAAAGCATAGAAGCGGGAGTTGTGAAACAGGGAGAGGGAAGGACAGTCATAATTTCCCTCTTAAGTGATATTAAAATCTCTGATTCTTAGCAAACCCAGTATTTCTACTTTTTAATTCTCAAAACTGGGGGGTTTATCTTCATAGGACCCATTTTTGTTAAGGGAGTGGAATGGGTGAGGTACAAAGAACTTCTCCCCATGAAAGCACTTACTCAGCAGATGCCCCCTTTCCTAAAACATAGTCTAAATAAAAAAAAAAAAAAACAGCCAACATATATCTGCAAGTTTTAGATGAGGAAACTTTAAGATAATGAGTTCTGCTTCAGGTAGCACAGGGTGAAATAAAATCACAGAAGATGATTCTGAAACATTGACTGCAAGTCCTAGGGGTTCATTGCATGCTTGGGGAGGGAGGTGACAGGGTTGAACAGGTCAGAATGCCTTGACTGTTGTGGCTGCTGGATGCCTAGCTAGAGGTCCATGAAGGAGAACAGCTAGTCCATCGGCAGCATGTCCTAAGTGAAGCCCATGAGTCACCTGTAGCTCTGGAGTTACACAAAGTAAAACATTAGATAAAACGTCTGTTCTATTAGGATGGTGAGAGCATGGGCACAAACCAGAGGAAAAGGATATACGGACAACAGCTAACTATTGTGGCTATGAAGAATCAACAGAAAATTGATTCCAAGTACATCTGCAATAGAAATCTATGCAAAATCCAAGAAAATCAGTTTTGCCACCTTCTTGAAACAGTATAAATAGATAGCAAATTAGTTAAAGGTAAAGAATCATTTGGGAACGCAGTGGTTACCTTCTTCCTTATGAATGTTGAAAATGTCATTTGTTACATCCAAGCTTGGAAGAGCGGAGGCATGGGGCTCTCAGTGAAGCATCTGCTTTCCTTACGTGCTCTCTTCTGGCACGAGAAGGCTGGTCTCTCTCCTTGTTGGAGGATTCTGTTGGAGGTTTGCTTATTGAGGCTTGCCAACACACCCTACACTGCCATGTCTGCTCGATGGCAGTGTCATATTTTATAGGTTCTCACAACTTATTATGTCCAAGTTTCCTGCCATTAATCACCAAAGCCTGCCATCTTCACTGTAACCTAATGAATTTACATCCACTGAAACAAACCCCTTTTCCTGACTGCTGTAGTGCTGGAAAAGGAATGTGTATTTCTGGCAAGTTGTCTGTTCAAATGCAGTTCCACCAAGAAAGAATAACCATCCTAGTTCTAGTATCGACTTTTTTTTTTTTTTTTTTTTGAGAGCACTTTTGCAAATCAGTGGCTGTTGGGGCATTGATTTTATTTGGTAGCAATCATTGACCTTGGTTGGCTTCCCAAGCTGAATTAAGGCTCATGAGTAGTTGACAGACTGGACATTGTGACAGATTCCCTGACCATGACGTTTTACCTCAAGTAGTGTTAGCGTTTGGATAAAACAAGGTTTAAACATGCAAAGATAACAGATGCACGTTAGAAAATGGTAAAATTAAGATGCGTATCAAATGTAAGGCTCTTTCTATAGAATAAATTCCAATAATATCAATAAATATTAGAACTTGTTGACTCTAAGTTCAGGCAATAAAATACATGCTGTATGGTTCTTTACTTCATTGTTACTGAGTATGCATTTAAATACTCACTAAATGTCTGCCATGGTGTATTAATTAAGATAGTTATTAGCAAGGATTATAAAGTCCTAAATAAGGCTGTGGTGGTGGAGATAAAGAGGAGAGGAAAGATCTGAAGGACATTTCTAATAGAACATCCCTAGGAAAGTGATTCTATGTAGAGGAGAAAGAAGGAGTTGGATAACTATGAGCTTTTGCTCTGGGGAGACACCATTAACTGAGTGCTGGGGATGCTTGATTCAAGGTATCTACATGACATGAAAATGAAAAATGAACTGCTTAACACAGTAAGCCTTAGTAAATTAAGTTGTCTGTTTGAAGATGCCTCCTCTCCTCCACAGATAAGGAGGAGTGAGCCTTGCAGGCCAGGTTTGGGCATGAAATCCCAGTACCAGTTTCTGGCACTGATGAGTGTCTGAGTAGGTTTAAGAGAGAGCATCTGGGCGAAAGCATATTGAAAAGCCAGGAGGATGGTCTAAAGCTATTTATGAATCCCATTCTAATAGACTCCATGGGAGGAAAAAAAATCACTGTTTTTTGAAGACCAACTTGATTAGGACTCTGAGTGTCCACTCCTGTTCAATTGGGGGCACATTCCCTCTCTGTCATTGGGGTTCCTTCTTTCTCTTGGGATGGGACGAAAGCTTGGGGTGGAGTGCAGGCTTACGGGATGCCTGCAAAAAAAACCCCACAGAAGTCTCTAGTTTTAAGTCCACTGTGTTCATGGCTGGCATCGTCAACATCCAAACCCTCAGTGTCTCCTGACATCCAGTAGCTCTCTGTTTCCACATCACATGGGACGTGGGCAGCTTTGATGAAGCCAAGGCTGTCTGTGGCTAGGGTCCTACCCCTTGGGTGCCCATGGACCTGTCTCATTCTTAGGTCTTTGTGCACCAAGGCGCCACTGAGGAGCAGGACCGTGTAGTTCTCCATTTTCTCTGGGCACCTGCAGCTATCTCTCTTCCCTCCAGCCCCGGGGAATCCCCTACTGCCCTCACTACTTCTCCAAGTCCCTCCACTTCTTCCAGCAGCCCTCTCCTTCTCAGTGGGTTTCAGGTTAAGGAAACTCAAAGCAGAAAATCTGGTAACCATCCTGTTTTGCACTCTGTTGTGTACCTGCCCTAAGGCAATGAATCAAAAAGCTGGCTACCTGCTTTGATGAGGGAAGAAAAGGGGGAAAGCACAGGGAGGAAATCTACTTAAATTAATACCTCAAAACATGATGTGGCTGCTTCAGTCATGAACCTGAAATTGCTAGGCAGAGAGGGAAATTCTAGGTTTTGAAGCCAATGTAGTGAAAAGCCTGGTAAGCCCACAGATTGCAGGCTTGGAGAAGTAAGTGGGAGATGAAGCCTGAAATAGTCCCTTCAGCTGGGGTGGAAGTGTCTAGCTATCACATCTCTTCACAGGATGTTCAGGGCTCCATGGAAATAGGGGGAGTGGAAGCAGCGTGAAGTTTTCTTTCTATATTTCCTTTTGAAAAAGCTAACAGAGTAAAGGTTTACCCTCAAAAGAAAGTTGGGTTTACCCTACTTTCTGCAGATTGATTGATCTGCTCTTGCATTTCTGCTTCCTGGTAGGCCCTGCCCCTCCCAGGCCCTGGAACTCAATGACCTCCTAACCCAGGACAAGGCAGAGTTGGAAGGCTGGGCTGAGCAGAAGCGGAATATTGGTTGATCCACTGCTGGGTTGGACTCAGTTATTGATTAACTTACAGAGCAGAGAAGACACAGCTGATGGTGCTCTTTCAAAATAAATCAGTATTCCAGACACTGAAAGGGAAACTAGGTTTGAGGGAATTGCAAAGACAGGCTGAGAAAAGATCAAACCACAGAAGGTCAGGTACCACCAAGAGATTTCTGGCAGAAGGAGGTAGCCTTTTTATTGAAGAATGTAGGCAGCTAGGGAAAGGCATCAAAGGAGATTATCTATTTACAACTCCCTATTCCAGAAAAGATCAAGAAGAGAGAGAGCTGGGAGTGGAGAGAAAGTGGTGGCTCAGCAGGCACCGATGTGATGGAGAAATGGCATGAACGTTTGATGAGGGAAGGACGCAGCAGAACTGTGTGTGCCTCTCTGATGTGGCCGTCACTCTGGGTGGGCTGTGAGGTGGCAGAGGTCACGGGGGACTGCTCTCCCTTTCCCTGCCAGGAGGTGACATGTGCTAGTAGCATCACTGTGGGCTGGGTGCAGGTGTCTGGGTGTGGCTGAAGTTGGCTGGCTGAGTGTGGAGCTAAATGCAAATGGGAGCACTGTCATGATTAAAACTACAGGAGAGAACACAGCTGATCCTGGGTGATCAATTTTCCTTACTAGGCCTTGGTTTTCTCATCTGGGACACAGCAATACTCTTACGCATTTGTGAGTGTTAAATGAGACCATGCGTTCATTTGTTCATTTATTCATCCATCTACTTTTTTTTCTGGGTGCTGAGGGTATCGGTGCAAAAATAAAATCTCTGCCTCCATGGAGGACACAGACAATGACCAACTCAACAGAGAAATCTAAGACTGTCAGGTCCTGAGCAGTGGTAGAAGCAAAACGAAGCAGGGTGAGTAGATGGCGTGATGGAAGGTGCAGCTTTAGCTAGGGTGTTGGGGAAGGCTTCTTGAGGAGGGGGCATTTAAGTAGACCCCAGTGAGCAATGGGGGCAAGCCAGGCTGCTCTCTAGGGGAAGAATATTCTAGGTAATGAAAACAGCATGGAAAACCCTGAGACTGGAACACACCTGGTGTGCTTGGGGAATGTGATAAAGGGAAGAGTCATGGGAAACTGGTGATAAAGGGAAGAGTCATGGGAAATGAAGTTAGAGAAGGAGCCAGATCATGTAGGGTTTTGTAAGCCGTCGGGGAGGACTTAGGATAGTATTTTAAGTGTGATGGAAAACCCTAACACATGCAGGGAGTTTAATTAAGACACATATGGAGCACTTACTGGGAATAAGGCCTGTTCTAGGCACTTCACTAAATCAGTCCTCAAACAACCCTGTGATGGCCCAGGAAGTTCAGTTGTTACCAACCCTTCTGAGTCAGGCCCCAACAAGGGTCCTCGTCTATAGAAAGAGACCGAGTTCGGTGGGGTTGCTTTATAGGGATCGCCTCAGCTGGGAAGGGGGCGGGGCGCAGCTGTGCTGCTCCCCTCGGTCCAGATCAAAGTGCCGAGGGCAGCATCTCTGCACCTGGTCTGCCAAGCTGAAGTGTCGGGTGCAAGGCCTCTGTACCGGGCACCCTATGAGCAAGTGAAACTAGATGAAGCACAAAGGAAAAGAACAAAAAAAGGTCAGGTCTTACTTTATTACCCAGATTCTATTTTTATTTCCTGAGAATTGTTCACCGTGTCAAATCCGTCCTCTGTCTTTTGTCCGGCTCCTCATTCTTGAGGGGCGCTGAGGGGTGAAGTTCATCTTCTATAACTACTTCCTGCTGAGTCTGGGCAGCGTACTAATCTGGGTGGAGGAGGAGAACTTCTCAGCTGCCTTTAGATGTGTGTATGGTCACTAGGCTTCAGCCCTAACCATTCGTATCCCTGAGCAACCAGCATTTGTCTAACCTTTTGGAGACAAAGGATGCCAGACAATTTAAGATACATGGCCCAAATATCAGCAAAAGAAAAATGGCCATGTGCCAAATTTTTCCTAAAAATGAAGGTATCTAGGTCTTTTGCTTATAGGCCCAAGTGTGCCCTGATGGTGAGGCTTACTTCCTAGGTCAGGCGACTGGGATAGATCGTGACTATGGTTTCTATACAATCATGCTCTGGGGGCCCCGTTTCTGTGGGTAGCAGGGTGGCAGGATTTAGCAGGTGACAGGTGTTTTGTTTTGTTTTTTTTGCGGTACGCGGGCCTCTCACTGTTGTGGCCTCTCCCGTTGCGGAGCACAGGCTCCGGACGCGTAGGCTCAGCGTCCATGACTCACGGGCCCAGCCGCTCCGCGGCATGTGGGATCTTCCCGGAGCGGGGCACGAACCCGTGTCCCCTGCATCGGCAGGCAGACTCTCAACCACTGCGCCAAGAGGGAAGCCTATGACAGGTTTTTATGGTAGCCACTGTGTTGTCTAAAAGCATAGCCTGACCTTGAATCGACTTTCTGGGGGACAGCCATTCCCTTCCTTTAGAACTTACTAAAACCTGAACCTGGTGGAGTCCATATAGTGATTGGCTGACCAAATGTTAACTTTTCAGCCTTGTTTAGCAGGGTGGTAGTAGCTGCTCCTGCCGGGAGGCAAGGAGGCCATCCCTCAGCTGTTCCATCCAATTGTTTAGAGAAATAAGCAACCACCTGAGCAAGTGGTCCTAGTTTTCCAGCTAATGACCTGAGGGCAATCCCCATTCTCTCCTAAATGTAAAGGTCAAATGGTTTAGCTAAATCTGGGAGGGCCAGGGCAGGGACCTGAAGGAATTGCTTTTTCAATTCTTAAAAGGCCCCTTCACATTCTGAGTTTCATTCAAAAGGATCATCACCCTTTCCTTTCAACTTTCCATGTAGAGGCCTTGCTATTAGACCCTAGTTAGGGATCCATATGTGGCAAAACCTGGCCTCCCCAGGAAGCATCTAAGCTGTCTTCTAGTTTTAGGAGGGGCCAGGCTCCTGGGGTAGGCTTCTCTGACCTTCTGTGAGAATGAAGCCTATGTAGGTCACCCTAGTTTGGGATATTTGAGCCTTTTTCTTAGACACCTTATATCCTTCATCGGCTAGGTCGTTCAGAGCGGTTACAGCCTGGTGTTGGTTGGAGCCAACAGAATGAGACCTGGTTTGGTTCAGAAGCAAAGGAGAGTTTCATTCTTTGATCAAAGAATGGAGAGGTGCGACCTTGCACTCTAGAGCACCTGCCTTCCCTTACAGAACATGGGTGAGGCTGCTTTATAGGATTCAGCTGGGAGAGCTGAAGGCGGGGCTGGCGGATGAGGTGGGGTTCCTGCCCATTAGGCTCAGGTGTGCTGCTCTCCAAACGCCAGATAGCAGTGCCGGGTGCAGCACCTCTGCACCCGGTCCGCTGCCACCATCTTACCTGTGGGCAGCGCTTGTGCACACAGCCTGCCGAGCTGAGGTGTGGGCCCAACCGTTTCACGCCAGGAGCTCTGGCCTGAAGCGCTGAGTGCAAGGCCTCCACACACAACACCCTGTGAGCAAGTGAAACTGGACCGAGTTCACAGTAAAGAAAGGTTAGACCTTATTTTATTACTCAGATTCTATTTTTATTTCCTGGGATTTGTTAATGGGCTTTGCTGGGGACACATCCGTTTGGAGATGACACGATTGAAGTGTCATAGTCAGTTATATCAAAGTGCTCATAGTTTTTCTTTTCTATAGATGAAAATGTTTTGAGTTCTGAAGAGCTGCAGGACAAATAGAACTTGGGCTTATCTTTCATAGTATTTTATGTTGCTACCAGTTGTAATGTGTTTCTTCTCGTGGGAAGTATTCTAAAAGTCAAGGGGCATCAAAATAATTTCTTTTTTAAGCCTAAGTGGGCAATACTTACATATAAATATTTAAAAATACATAAAATTAAATATACCCATAGTTATTTGATTAATCATTAAGGTTTTAATTCATTCAAATGTTAATTGATTACATCTGTGAAACAGGTTCTGGGCTACAACCTGGACCCAAAAGATAAATAAGTCAAAGTCCTTCTTCCCAATGAGTTTATAACTCAGTGAGGAAGACAACTAAACATAATTACAACCCAGTTTGACAAATTCTGTGCTAGAAGGAAGCCCAGGCTCTTGAAGCAGTATGGGAGAAGGGGAGCCTAATCCTGACTAGGGCATGTGTCAAGGAAGGCTTTGTGAGTGTGCTGCCTGAGATGAAAGCTGAAGATAAAGAGAGGGGGTCAGAAATGGCATTCCTGTTGAGGGAGTAGTATGTTCAAAGGTGCAAGGGTGTTAGAGGGCATGGAACATTCCAGGAGCTGCAGACGGAGGAGACAGAGCCAATCCTTCAGGGAGATCCTTAAATGGCTCCATGTGGGTAACTATACAAGCACAGCTCTGTCATCCAGCTCTCAGATTTCTCCGCATGTTTATCTCATCCTTCCTCTAATATCTTTCTCCCCTCCGTTCAGGGTTAACTTACTCGCTCCATACTCATTCCAACCTGTAAACCTTTTTTTCATAATGTTCCCAAGCCTTAATACCTTTCCTATTCTCTTATGATATTTGAACTTTTCCCCACTTTTCATTGCCCGTCTCAACTACTGCCTCTACCAAGAAGACCTCTCTAACTATACCTGTTCACAGTGATGTCTCCTAGCTCCGAAATGATTTTGTCCTTCAAAACATACCTTAAGAATCTACTCCGTTATCTTTTATTTATTTCAAGTGTTAATGTTGCATTTTCAACTCATTTGTGAATTTGGTGATGGTAGGTAACCCTTCGTGATTTTAATTTGTCTAGCTCAGTGTAGTGTATGATGAACACTCTTGGTCAGTACTATAATTTGATAAATAGTAACTGGACACTTTTTTCAAGGCCACTGCTGTATGCTGATTGTATTTTGGAGTCCCTAGCCGCTTGTACAACTAGGTAGTAAAATGGGCAGGTTTTATTTCTCCTACACCAACTTATCCTGTGACCTGGGGAAATTAAGAAGAATCAACTAGATCTGTATATATCATGTATATACATCACTGAAACACAATATAGAGTGGAAATAGCAACTTCCAGAATAATACAGCATGATACTGTTTATGTATCTTTTAAATGTATATATACTATATACATTTTAATGGGCATATGTATGTATGTTAAAGAATTTTTAAAAATGGACTGAAGTATACATGCAGTTCATGCTAATGGGTGTCTCTGCATTAAGAGAGGAAGGTCAAAGAAAATTGCAATGTAGTCTATTTTTATTTTACAAAATAAAAATTCCAAAGCATATAAGATAAAATATTTTCAATGGTCAGTGTTGTTTTTCTAACAGTTAATATGTTGTGGGATTGTTTGTTGTATTATTCCTTATAATTTTCTCTATTTGAAATTTTTTCTCAAACACCTAAACACACACACACACACAGAAATTGCATGTGTGTTCAAGAGCTGGAACATTTAGGAGCAAAGGAGACAAGGAAGGTGGAGAGAGAGCTTGAACAGCTCAATTATTGTGAGTAGAAAACTTTTCTTGTAAAATATTCCAGCCCCTGCTATTTTGCTATGATAGCTCCTTGTAGATCAGGAGACAATTCTAGTAAAAATAAATCCTGTGGCCTTTGCATGGTCTTTGGTTTACTGTACGCTTCATGAGATAATATGGACACTGCGCTGGAAGGCTTCAGCTAACTCTCTCTAAATGAACTGCAGCTTCCTCTCTGCCTTTTCTGAACTGTATGATTTCAGGTGAGGTTAATGGGCATTAGTTATACCAGTAGGTGGAATATATGGGGCCTGAATTTTAATGCCTGAGCCCCTGCCATTCTAAAGTCGATACTGACTCAGGAGAGTTACAAATAGGTAGACGGTGTCAAGGGGCTGATCATTAACATTCCCATAAAAACGGAGAGGTTGGGGTAGGTGGAGGGGGTCAGCAGTAATCTAGGGCCAGAAGGGCCTGAGGACATGACCAACCTATAAGGTCTGAATTGCTCTCACTTAAACTCACATCACTGGAAAACTTTAAATGGACAAATTGAGCTGATTCAACAAGATTGTGTGACCTTACAGCCAAGTTCAGCCTGAGGAGATATAAAGAACAATTGATTCCAAATAAGGAGGGCCCAGTTGTTTTCATACTAACTCACAGAGAGGAAAGTTCCTTTGAAATCCAAGTCTGCCTAGGTTCCTAAGAATAGGTCTTGAGGTGGACATTTTAAAATCCTTTGAAATTATGCCTCTAAAATTATGTATGTGTGTATATGTCTATGTGCATAACATACAGCTACACATACATGTACACACATAAACATAGAACAAACGTATGTGATATGTATACATTATCATAAAATATAAATATACATTATATTTATATATATAAATGATAGATTATATGTATATAGATCCCAACAAATCAGTACCTATGATCAGTAAATGCATGGTGAATTGAGTGAGCATCACAAATAGAAAAAAACCTTAGTAAGAGTAATATTTTACTCTTAATTGTCTTATTCTTGATGGAGATCTGTTAACCTTCCTGAGCTAGACTGAAGTTTCAGGATGCTTAGTGACAACTGGGACAGCTGGGCAGTTGGTGGGTTGAAGGGGAGAAACAGGGGATGATAAATCTCTCGTTTCTGGGAGGGTCCTACAGTCAGTAGCAGGTGCCTTCCTCTCCTGCTGGCTAGGGGTGTGGTTCCTGTTCTCAGCTTAACAAGCAGTCACTGTGTGTGAGGCACTGCGCTAGGCACTTGACAAAGATCTTCTCATATAACCCTCACCACCAGACCTACTAGGTACCAGTGCCCTCATTTTCAGAACAAAGAGCTTAGACTAAGTAGCTTTGCTCAGAGACAGTAACTGATAAGTGGCAGAGCTGCATTTAAACCAGGGTCTGGCTGACTCCCAGTGCTTGCTTTAGTAATCACCAGTGAGGTTGCTTCTGATCGTACTCAAAGGCAGATAGAAGGAGCTTTCTCTCTAGTGCAAGGTGAGGGACAGTTTGGGCTGCAGTTAGAAATAGGTACCATACATATGCCTACCCCAGCAATTGTGAGGACTGTATAATACTCATTGACCACCAAAAGATGTTCCCAAACCACACACCAGAGGCCACAGAGAGAGCTTTAGGGTGTCAGCTCTGCACCGGGTAGAAGGCCCCATAATTTGGGGAAAGAGCATGGGCCTTGGAGCTAGTTGAATTTATGATCAAATTCCACACCGGCCACTTAATAGTTTTGTAGTCTTGGGAAAGTTGCTTAACCTCACCGAGCCTGTTTCTGAAGCTCTAGAATGGTGACGGCAGTGCCTGCCTTGCAGTGTTAGTGTTAGTTCTGGAGAAAAGCAGCACACAGCACATGGCAGGTCCTAAACTGCAGGTAGCAATTTTTATTAGCAACATGAATGATAAGAAATTGTTGGTCATTGAACCTAAACAGAAGAAAATGTGCAGTGGTCTGGGTAGAGGGACAAAAAGAGACCTAGTGTGAATACATGGCTCACAGGTTAGCAGCACAGAGATTCCTTGTGGAAATGGCCTCCCTTATGCTGGTGAATGGGGTAGTAAGGTTCCAGGGGAGAGCACACAGTCTCCCCTACCCATATTTTGTAACATGGGTGATCCATAGGACCCTTTAATGGTGCTCGAACAGACTTTGGCAAGGCAGCTGGAGGGAGCGTGCTCTGGCTCTGGGGTGTAGTCAGTCTTTGGGCAGTTCTCCATTTTGGTCCATTCTTTTGTGTGTGCTGAAGGTACCCAGTCCCTTGTATGTTGGCGTCTTTTAAGGACAGAGTTTTCTCTTTGATTGAATGGTTTGGTTTCTCTCTGAATGAGAATTTTCATTCCCAAGGGGAGCTTATACATACACTTGTTAATGTGGATAGATATACGGAACAAAGAAATGATAAACTTTAACAGCCAACATTTACTTAGCACTCACTTTGTGCCAGTCACCGTTTTAAATGCTTTACATATATTAGTCTTTAAATAATTTAATTCTCACAATAATACTATTAGGTTGATACTAGCATTATCTCAGATTATAGTTGAGGAAACAGGCACTGAGTATTTAGGTTATGTTGCCCAAAGTCACAGTTCTTAAGTGGCAGAGCTGGCATTTAAACTCTGGTAGTCCAGCTCCAAAAGTCTTGCACAATTGGAGGCAATAATTGGTATTTACAGCCCCACAGGCTTCACATCATGGTGACAGAGTTGTGTACAAAGCAAAATGGCAGCTAACAGAAAGAGTCCCTGTAACTCAGCAGCTCAAAGGCTTTGCTACCCAGAGTTAAAGACATGCTTCTCAGGATTGTGTCACTGTCATCTAATTTTAGAGCAGTTAGGTAGCAGCAGGGATTCTAACCCATATTTACTGAAATCAAATTAAATGTCTACTCATTTTGTTATCTTGGAAATACACCTTGCCTTAATGATATGATAAGTGGATACAATGTCATGGCAAGATCACACAGTATATCATCTTTGTTAGCTATACATAGGCCAGCTTTTGTGATGTTATTTCATAGGAACTCGTGTTTTTGAGTGTCTGATTTATGCATTCTCTAATTTCTTTTATGATCTACATGTTGCTTATTTTCCTTTCACAAATTTGCCTTGCTTGTAACAGAGAGTGTATTTTTGGTTCAAATGGATAGGTAGCCTAAGATGATCCATGCCCTGGGAGTTCTGAAATGTTTTAATGCTTTCCATCTAGAAATAAACAAGTAGCAACGTAGTAAGAACTTGGGAGAACACAACAGATACTAAATTTCATTCTGCTTGTTCTCATTTATAGCATAGACCTAGGGGTCTGTAATGCTGAACTCCTTTCTCTGACACAGAGAATGATTGGGTTCTGGATTTCCATCCTTAATTGCAGAGACCATTGGCCTAATCATTTCTACCAAATGGATAAGGAGGCTATGATTCAGATGACACAATACCATACTGAGCTATATAGTTGGAATCAGCAACGCATCCAGGGAACTGCATGAATTTGGAGTACCCCATCTGTTATTAGGCAAATCTGAATCCATGGAGCTTCATTCATTTGGATTCCACATCATGAACTTAAGATCACTGGACCTGACTTTGCCCACTGGGGAGAAGGCCTTGCTAAATATATAGACAAGTCAAGGCCTAGGCAAAATGGTGATGTTGGTGAACTTTTCGGTGTTGAAGCTTCCCAATCAGCATCTCCTTTTCCTGCCATGATGATGCCACCTCTCTCTCTGGTGAATCATGCCTACACCTCCATCTTCCTCCTCCTATCAAATTTGGGGCTTTTGAAATACTTTGATAAAATCACTTGCAGTAATAGGCAATTGACTGATAAGATTTCTTTTTTCTTTTTTCTTTTTTTTTACTATATTCTGGAACACTTGCATTTTAATAGAACTGAAGTCTTTATCCAAAGGAATAAATGCATTCTAGAAGTAAGGAACTGGTCAAGCAAGTATAGTTTTGAAATTGAGTATTTCTTTCTGGTACCCATGAACACATAAATGACCACTTTTACTGCATACTTGAAGGGTTGACCTTGCATATTAAATGATCACTTGTTGAGAAAAATAAACTGTGTGCCAAGTCTTTTTGTTAACTATTAAAGACAAACGAAGAGAGTAATTATAAATGATTCTTAAATACAGTGTATCAGTATGGTCTGATAATACATGTGCTTATAAAAACTAGTAAAATTTATTTTACATATAGACTTAATATTAAAATAAGCATTTCCATAATTTGAACTTTACTCTAGAGAATAATAAGAAGGCGAAAAAGGGCTGTAGAGATCAATGTTTCCAAAGTGTGGTCTCTGTACCGGCAGCATCAGCATCACCTGGGAACTTGATGGAAATGCACATTCTTAGGCTCCACCTGAGAAATGCCACATCCAGAACCCTGGAGGTGAGCCCAGCAGTCTGTTTTAACAAGCTCTCTGGGTAATTCTGATGCACTCTAAAGTTTGAGAACCAAGGTCGTAGATGATTATGCTTGAACTCATCCTAATTCACAGATGAGTAAATTGAGGCCCAGAAAGATTAAGAGACTGAGCAGAGCTGGTGATTGTTAGTACAGTGTTCTTTTTACCATCCTAAGGTAAGTCCCTCTGCCTAAACAGTTTGAATGAGTGAGATTTGCTGCAGCATCTTTGATTGGCAGGACAGTCAAATTGCCCCCGATTGTGTGACTTTACCCTTGTAAGGCCCCAGGGGTGAGACGTGAACAACTTCAATCTCTTGGAGCCTCTCAGGGATCAGGCTGCTCCATATTCACTCTCTTTAAAAAGATCAGCATTCATTTTCCTTTAGAGTTGGGGTTAGTCTTCCTGAGCTGCATACTAATAAGGTGAATGAATTTATTACCAAAAGCTAGATTAAGTTTTGCAGCTGTTCCGCCTGGGGATCTAGTAGAGAAATGGGCCAGCACAACCGAAAATCCTTTACTGATCAAGGCAGTCTGAAAATGCAATCTTACATGGTAAGTAGCATTCAGAAATACTGAAATGAAGTGAAAATTAAAATGACTTTTGCCTAAACATGTGGGAATGGGGAAATCCTGGGGTACCAGCAAACATATATCAGAGCTGTGGAATGCAGACGCTGTCTTTTTAGCTGGCTCACCTCAAGGGGATGCCACTTGTAGATATAGGAATGAGAATTCACATCCAAAACTTCAAGGGGCTGTATAAATTTTAGGAAAAATACTGATTTTTGTGACTCTAGCAACCTCATTTATCCATTTATCTCTAAATCACAACCTCTAAACTAGGCAGTATCTGGGAACTGATATCTTCTGACCTGCTCTCCTCAGTATAGGAATGTCAACATGTGCATTCATTCATTCTTTTCTTCATGAATGCAGCCATTTATCCTGCCAATATTTTAAAACTATCACTATATGCCAGGACTATTCTGGGATTGTTTTTCTCTCATTTCTTGCCTTTTATTCTTGATGGAGTGAGTAATTTTTATCTTCTATTTTTCCCTGTACCCATTTGGGAGTTGCACGTTCTGTTTCTTTCTTTTAGTAGTTACCCTAGAAATTTTACCAAATATACTTATATTATTGAAGTCTAAAGTTAACCAAAACCTTGACCCTCCTCCCAGTAATACAAGTTATTTTCAAAGTTTAATTCAATTTATACCCTCTTGATTCTTGTTACTGTGTTGTATTTTTAAGTCTACCTAAAAACAAAAACAATTAACATTATTATTACTGTCTTATACAATCCATGTTGATTAATTAGTTTACTTTATTCCATCCTGCACTTCAGATCCTACATCTAGAATTACTTTCCTTTAGATTTTCTTTTAGTAAGAGTATGCCGGTGATGGTCTCTCTTAGATAGATAGATGTCTTTATTTTTACTTCACTTCTTTATTGAAGTATAATTGACTTTGAACATTATATTAGTTTCAGGTATACAATGTAGTGATTCAATACCTTTATATATTATAAAATGATCGCCATGATAAATCTATTTACTTCATTTTTGAAAGATACTTCACACGATATAGACTTTTAGGTTGGCAGGCATTTTCTTTTAGCACTTTGAAGGCTTTATTCCACTATTATCAGGACTCCATTGATGTGCTGAGAAATCAGCTGTCTAACTTATTCCTTTGCGTATGACCTGGCTTCCCCACCCTCCCCCACAGCTTAAAAATTTTTTTTTCTTCTTGTTGATTTTCAGCAATTTTAATATAATGTGATTTTTTGGAATTTATTTTAATTTCTATTTCTGATGCAGTAGGTTTCTTGACTCTCTGGATTGCTGTCTGATTAGTCCCTGAAAAACTTCAGATATGAGTATACTCCGTTTCATTGAGCTTTGTTTTATTGTACTTTGCAGATACTGCATTTTTTGCAAATTGAAGATTTGTGGCAACCCTACATTGAGTAAGTCTATTGGAGCCATTTTCCCACCAGCATTTGCTCACTTTGTGTCTCTGTGTTACATTTTGGTAATTCTTGAAATATTTCAAACTTTTTCATTATTATTATATTTGTTATGGTGATCTTTGATGTTACTACTGTGACTTGCTGGATGGTTAGATTTAGATGATGGTTAGCATTTTTTAGCAATAAAGTATTTTTTAGTTCAGGTATGTACATTTTTTTAGACATACTGCTGTTGTACTCTTAATAGACTATAGTATAAACATAACTTTCATAGGCACTGGGAAACCACAAAATCTGTGTGACTTGCTTTATTGCAATATTTGCTTTATTTTGTTTGTCTGTAACTGAACCTACAGTATCTCCAAGATATACCTGTGTCATCTTTTCAAATATTGCCCCGACCCTTGCCATCTCTTCTCTCATTTTAGTTCTTCAATATTTATACCTTGTCATTGTATTTTGCCCATCCCTTACCCCCTCTTCTGTATTTTCTGCCTCTTTTTTCCTCCTGATGCTGAATTCAGGATAATTCATCCTGTCTTATTTTCCTAATATAGTGTAGGCATTCAGTGAATCTTTGTTGAATGAAATGAAATATTGAACTTAAAAAAGTTCTTACTATATGAAAATAGTTTTCATACAACTTGAAAAACCTGGTCTGATACAATCCTTTCAGTTTTCTGTTGCAAAAACTGAGGCCTAGCATCAAAAAATCTACAAACAATAAATGCTGGAGAGGGTATGGAGAAAAGGGAACCCTCTTGCACTGTTGGTGGGAATGTAAATTGATATAGCCACTATGGAAAACAGTATGGAGTTTCCTTAAAAAAGTAAAAATAGAACTACCATATGACCCAGCAATCCCACTACTGGGCGTGTACCCTGAGAAAACCATAATTCAAAAAGAGTCATGTACCACAGTGTTCATTGCAGGCCTATTTACAGTAGCTAGGACATGGAAGCAACCTAAGTGTCCATCGACAGATGAATGGATAAAGAAGATGTGGCACATATATACAATGGAATATTACTTAGCCATAAAAAGAAACAAAATTGAGTTATTTGTAGTGAGATGGATGGACCTAGAGTCTGTCATACACTGTGAAGTAAGTCAGAAAGAGAAAAACAAATACCATATGCTAACACATATATATGGAATCTAAAAAAAAAAAAAAAAAAATGGTTCAAAGAACCTAGGGGCAGATGTAGAGAATGGACTTGAGGATACCGGGAAGGGGAATGGTAAGCTGGGACGAAGTGAGAGAGTGGCATGGACATACATACACTACCAAATGTAAAATAGATAGCTAGTGGGAAGCAGCCACACAGCACAGGGAGGTCAGCTCAGGGATTTGTATCCACCTAGAGGGGTGGGATAGGGAGGGTGGGAGGGAGATGCAAGAGGGAGGGGATGTGAGGATATATGTATGCATATAGCTGATTCACTTTGTTATGCAGCAGAAACTGACACACTACTGTAAAACAATTATACTCCAATAAAGATGTTAAAAAAAACAAAACACTGAGGCCTGCAGGTTAAATGACTTAGCCAAGGTCATAGAGCTAGGTAATAGCTTATCTGGCCCTCGAAATCATATCTGACTCTAAATCCATTGTTCTTTCCACTTCATCACACAATTTCTCATTCTAATCCAAAATATTACAATATAGATAATGGTAATATGGGTACAACATTTTAACTATTTTCACTTATGAGAAGTTACATTGTTATTTACAAAATAACCTATTTCCTCTATTAGTGACCAATGAGAAATAAGGAATTCGGAAGTGATGTAGGGAAGGACAGTGGATGGTTTAAGAACTAATCAAGGAGGGTTTTGATAACTCAGTAAGATAGTGACTTACTGGTGGAAAGCCCTCAGGTAAATAAAGCATCTGCTCATTCACTAATTTGGCAAAATCCACCCAGAATCATTAACAGGAAAAATAGTAGATTACAATGAAGTCTTGTCTATACTAAAGTGATGGAGAGTGTTTAGAGAATGATAAGGACTTATACTAATGCCTGAATAATTAGCCCTAAGATGTGAGCCTTTTATCACAATTCTAAGAACAGTTGTCTGCTGAAAATAGACTCTTCTACATGAGTGAGAACAAAACTGAAATTAGTTAAACAAGATCTGTGAATGCAATCTGTGGGGAGACATAAGTTATGGGAGAAAGTGGAAATGCAGAGAAAATACAAGATAAATCCAAACACCTGCAACAAAGTGTATGTATGTGAGTGTACGTGAGGTGGTGATGCGAGGAGGGGTGAGGGAAAAATTAATTTTTATCAGTTATTTAGAAAAACTACAAAACAACAATATTTATATATGAATACATCAATAATAGCCTGAAAGACTTTTATGAACATTTGGAGTAAATTAATAAAATGTCCTACTGGAGTGCAGTTTTGAGAGATACCATATTTTGTATCTTTTTGCTTTCAGCTATTTGAACACATTTTTGAAAATTATATTTACTCATATTCTTGCTCAGTTCTCCCCAATTGTGTTAGTTCCCAATACAAAATTATGAGATGATAAAAAGAATAAAATATATTAACTCCAGGTACTCACTTTGTCACACTTCTCTCCATTGGCTTTGAAGCAATAATCATTTCCATGTTCCTGTTCAGTTCCTCCCAATTGCCCTGTATAGTGCATTGCTTCACAAACATAACACATACTTATGTGATGATAGATAAGGAGAGAAACAATTCTTTCATGTTCTTCTTCCCTCCTTAATTTTTATCCTTCCTCCTTGTCACGATAAACTCACTAGTTCCAAGTCTCAGAGTAACATGACTCTAAGAGCAGCTTTCCAGAGAGGAGGCGCAACCCTGACTTGTAGAACAAAGAAGAATGACTAATGGCCTGGATCTGTGGGAAAGGGGGCAGCATCCCAGCCTAAACCACAAACTACAGATACCTTGGCCATGTGCTTCCTCTCTATAACCTTAAAGTGACAAAGCAAAAGATCTAGACCAATATATGCCCTCCTTCTCTCCACCCCAATAAAGAATGTCATCATATCACAAAATGATAAGATCTGACACATTCTCTGAAGATCGTCTTTTTTCAAGCAGCCATCTGCATTAAAGCCATCTGTCAGCTTTTCTTGCTTATTAGTCACATCCCTGAGAAACCAATTGTAGTATCTACTAATCCTAAAGGGCCATGAAATATTATTGATCCAAAATTGGAAAGGACGGCATTTCGTTGCACATAGTCTCTATCCTTACAGTGCAAAATAAAGCACTGAAAACGTAATTTTTATCAGTGTAAAAAGCCAAGCAAGAATACTCATCCCTCAATGTGTATTTTTTTCTGCCTCCTTCTCCTTTGTTTTGGTTAGTTGGTTGGAATTTAATTTGTTTTGTGTCCTGAAACTGATTAGGGTAAATTTTTTTTGTCCTGAATTTTTCTTCTTTGTTTGCTTGTCATAACTGATGTGCCCAGGAGGTGATTATTCACCCAAACTATACAAGCCTAATCTTTTTCCAAATTTCAAGGTTAATCCAGGGGGAGCTCTAAAATTAGAAACATAGAAAGAACCCTGTTCATTTGTCAGATATCCTAGCATCAAGACTCTAGATTTGAAATTTGGGTAGGTTATTTGACATGATTTACTTTGCTATATATAATTTAAAGATAATATCTTTTTGATTGAACTGTAGCTGGTTTGCAATATTAGCTTCAGGTGTACAACAATGTGATTCAATATTTTTATAAATTATACTCCATTTAAAATTATTACAAAATAATGGCTATAGTTCCCAGTGCTGTATAATATATCATTGTTGCTTATTTATTTTATATATAATTGTTTGTGTCTCTTAATCCCCTACCTCTATCTTGCCCCTCCTTCCTTCCCTGTACCCACTGGTAACCACTAGTTTGTTCTCTATATCTGAGTCTGTTTCATTTTTTTTTTTTATACGTTCATTTGTTTTATTTGTTAGATTCCACATATAAGTGATAACAGAGTATTTGTCTTTTTCTGTTCTGGCTTATTTCACTAAGCATAATACTCTCTAGGTCCTTCCATGTTGTTGCAAATGGCAGAATTTCATGGATGAGAAATATTCTGTTGTATATAATACTGCACCTTCTTTATCTGTTCATCTGTTGATTGGCACTAATGTTGCTTCCATATCTTGACTATTGTAAATAATGCTACTAACACTGAGGTGTGTGTCTTTTCAAATTAGTGTTTTTGTTTCCTTCTGATATATACCCAACAGTGGAATTGCTGGATCATATGGTAGTTCTATTTTTAGTTTTTTGAAGAACCTCCATATTGTTTTCCATAGTGGCTGCACCAATTTACATTCCTGACAACAAAGTACTAGGGTTCTCATTTCTCCACATCCTCTCCAACATTTGTTACTTGTGCACTGTTTGATGATAGCTATTCTGACAAGTGTAAGGTGATATCTCATTGTGGTTTTGATTTGCATTTCTTTGATTAGTGATGTTGAGCATTTTTTCATGTGCCTTATGACCATCTGTATATTTTGTTTGGAAAAGTGTCTCTTCAGGTCTTCTGCCTATTGTTTAATGAGTTGTATGACTGTTTATATATTTTTGATATTAACCCCTTATCGGTCAAATCATTTGCAACTATTTTCTCTCATTCAGTGGGTTGTCTTTTATGTTGATGTTTTCCTTTGTTATGCAAATCTTTTATAGTTAATTAAGTCCCATTTGTTTATTTATGCTTTTCTTTTGCCTTAGGAGACAGACCCAAAAAAATATTGCTACCACTTATGTCAAAGAGTTTTCTGCCTATGTTCTCTTCTAGGAGTTTTACAGTTTCAGGGCTTACATTTAGATCTTTAATCCATTTTGAGTTTATTTTTGTTTATGGTGTGAGGAAATATTCTAATCTCATTCGTTTGCGTGTAGCTGTCTAGTTTTCCCAACATCACTTATTGAAGAGACTGTTCTCCATTGTATATTCTTGCCTCCTTTGTCATAGATTAATTGATAAGTGCATGGGGTTATTTCTGGGCTCTCTATTCTGTTATTTGATCTATTTGTCTGTTTTAAAGGTAATAATAGCTTTTTAAAACAAGCACCTGGGTCCAAAAATAAAGTTGCTTACAAAAGATGAAATATTAATTCACTCACTCAATTACCTACCCATCCATCTATCTATCCAGCCATCCTTTTAAAAAATATTTATTTCTAACATGTGCCAGGAAGTGAGGGTAAAACAGCAAACAAAACGAAATGCTTGCCCTAATAAAGCTTAATTTCTAGTAGGGAAAAATAAACAGGTTATAATAATTAAGCTATATAGTATGTCAGATGATCATAGATGTTACAGAGAAAAACTAAGTAGGGAGGTGGGTTACGGAGTTTTGTTTTAAATTGAGTGAGCAAGGAAGTCTTCACAGAGAAGGTGACATTTGAGCAAAGACCTAAAGGAGATGAGAGAGTGAGCCATGCAGGTATCTGGGGGCAAAGGTAACCAAGAAAACTGTAGGTATTAAATTCCTGAGGCAGGAATGTGCCTGCCATATTCAAGAAAAGGCCAGGAAGCCAGTGTGGCTGGAGTGTCTTGAGAAAGGGCAGAGTGGTGGAAGATAAGATCAGAGAGATAGTGGAGGGACAGTTCGTAAACATAGAGTCCTGCAGGCCGCTGAAGGGACTCTGGCTTTTTCTGGTTGCAGTGGGAACCGTGAAAGATTTGGGGCAGGGAAGTGATATGATCTGACTTAGCTTTCAGATTCCTTGTTGAAAAGAAGCTGTGTCGAGGTGGAAAAGGTGCGGGAGTAAAGGCAGAAACGGAGGCTAGTTAGGAGGCTATTGCTGTCATCTGGGCCAGGGTAGGAGCAGCAAGGTCTTGAGAACTGGTAACTTCTGACATATTTTGAAAGTAGAGTCAGGTAGATTTGCTATTTAGAAAGGAAAGAGAAAGAAATTAAGGATGTTTATAGGATTTGGCCTAAGGAATTTGAATAGTGGAGCTGTCCTATACTGGTAGGATGGGACCTGCTAGGGGAGAAGCCAGTTTGATGAGGAAGATGAGGAAGTGGGTGTTTGACTGATGAGTTCGAAGAGCACCCAACTAGGAGCAGACCACACTGAGTCCTTCGGGGTGGGAAGGAGGTGATGGGCAGAGATGACCGAATGGCCATCCGGGCTTGAAGGTTCTTACTCCTTACAGAGGGGAACAGGCATAAAGACAGATAAACACAGTAAAAGGCAAACTAGCCTAGGCTGCAGGAACAGTGCCATTTCCACCCAGAACTTTCCCTTGGGATAGAAATAAGTGGCCCTCTATATGGTTCGAACTTTAATCACTTATTCAGTCTTGAGACTAGGCACAATCAATTTCACACCTCATCTGATTACAACCCTTCCTTGACACCATTAGTGATAAGACTGGAAGAGACCTCTATTGCCCTGCACACAATTGAAAAACACACTTTGATGGCTATGTGATGATATACCTCTTTGAAAAAAAGTTTCAAGTAAAATCAAACCCTTTTGCTGATATCTCCCACCTTCACCTTTTTGTTCTCTATATTTTTGCCCAATCTTTTTGCCTGAAGCTGGAAATTATGCAGATTAAGATTTGTCTTCACCACTATGCTAACATAGACAAGAGGTTCTATTGCCACCATGCATAATTATCAGTGATTGGATTAGTCCCATGAGTTTTCAGAACAAAGTCTTTCTAAGATTGGTTTTAAATGAAATTTAGGGGTATAAATAATAATTGTTAAGGCAGTTTAAAATCAATGCCTAAGACTGAATGAACACCAGTAAGAATTATAATGATTGTGCTGAGGTGGTAGATTGTAGGTGTTTTCTTTTTTTCCAATTTTTTTAACATCTTTATTGGAGTATAATTGCTTTGCAATGGTGTGTTACTTTCTGCTGTATAACAAAGTGAATCAGCTATATGTATACATATATCCCCATATCCCTTCCCTCTTGTGTTTCCCTCTCACCCTATGTTTTTATTATTTAAAAATATACAGGAAAGAACCATTATCATAGTTCTTTTTTTTTTAATTTTTTATTGGAGTATAGTTGATTTACAATGTTGTGTTAGTTTCAGGTGTACCACAAAGTGAATCAGTTATACATATATTATACATATATCCACTCTTTAAAAATTCTTTTACCATATAGGCCATTACCGAGTATTCAGTAGAGTTCCATGTGCTATACAGTAGGTTCTTATTAGTTATCTATTTTATATTTAGTACTGTGTATATGTCAATCCCAATCTCCCAGTTTATCCCTCCCGCCACCTTGTCCTCTGGTAACCATAAGTTTGTTTTCTACATCTGCAACTCTACTACTCTTTTGTAAATAAGTTCATTTGTACCTTTTTTTTTTTAACATCTTTATTGGAGTATAATTGCTTTACAATGGTGTGTTAGTTACCGCTTTGTAACAAAGTGAATCAGCTATACACATACATATATCCCCATATCTCCTCCCTCTTGTGTCTCTCTCCCACCCTCCCTATCCCACCCCTCTAGGTGGTCACAAAGCACCGAGTTGATCTCCCTGTGCTATGCGGCTGTTTCCCACTAGCTATCTATTTTACATTTGGTCGTATATATAAGTCCATGCCACTCTCTCACTTTGTCCCAGCTTACCGTTCCCCCTCCCTGCGTCTTCAAGCCCATTCTCTACATCTGTGTCATAGTTCTATATTGGATTGATACAGTGTGTTTAAACATTGGATTTTTAAAAATATCTTTGTTTTGAGCAACATTGCAAAGGTAGTATACCATGTGTTTGTGCTACACGCCAGTTTTTCCTTGCTTATTACTATGCCTGTAATAGTAAGAGATAGCCAGAGACAATCTTATTGAAAGGGAAGAGTTATGGTCACCCAACTTTTGCCTGAAAAACATCCCTCTGATGTTTTCTAAGTAGAAAGAAGCTTTTACTAATTCATTCTAAATTTCTATTGTGCACAATTTTTATTTTAAAGGATCACTGACTTTCCTTTTATAGATTTTTAACTTCCTAAAGGACATGTAAATAGTAACTATGTATTAAAAACTAGACTCATACTTGTCATATGTGAAATGACTCACATGCAAGAATAGTAACTATCTCCTTGCCCCTCTAACCTCTCTAATCTTTACCTCCTGCACATCAACATTTTCACCTGTCCTAGCCTGACCTGGGGTGTCTTTGATGTTCACAGCCTGTCTGGCAAGTATCATAACGTGTGGTAATACTCCTTTAGATAGGACTATCACAAATAGATATTTGTGATATCTATTCCAGGAGCACAAACACGTGCTCCTGGAATTCACTCCTGGAAAATTAGCAAAAATTTAGAATTCATCATCTTAGATTAATTTTGAACTGAGTTTATTTAGGTTGTGTGAACACATGCTTATTAACAAGACTGAAATATCTTAAACATACTGTGAAATTGAAAACTTGCAGAACTTTTATGTAGTTCAGAGGTTAAGACAGTTTTTGCTCGTTAAGGCATCCTTGTGAGTAAACCCCTCAGGGAATCCAGTCCTGTGAGCCTGGAAAAGTATTTTCCATTGTCAGAGCTCTCATTTTATTAAAATACAATGATATAAAAAGAAGAGCTCTTTAGGCATCATCCTTCCCTGCTGATAGAGTTCTATATCACTTCCCCTGCCACACAACGTTGAAACCATGCACACCCCACTGTAGGAAACACAAGGGTCTTCTTATAGGAAACATCAGGTGCTTAAGGCTTACAGAAGATATGAGAGTTGTCCCCAGATATTTGACGAGTTGTCAGATGAAGAGGACCCCCAAGAACTGAACTGGAGGTAGAACCAATAGAGGCAGAATTTACAGGGGGACCATAGTTAGACTCAATTTAATGAGAAGATTCCTAAGAATTGTAGCTATTTAACAAAAGAACAGGTTTCCCTGCAGTATTCAAGAAAGGGCTGTATGATAATTTTCAGGTTACAGAGTAGGGGCAAGAGGTTTAATCTCATGGGTTCTCAGAATGCCCTAAAAAGAAGAGTCAAAGTAATTTCTTCGTCCTGTTGGGCACACTAACATTCTGAGTTGTGAAGAAACTTGTTTATCCTGCCCCAGTGTCAGAACTGCTTCCACATGTTTTTTCCAAGAGAGGAGTAAAAAATACTCTAAAGGGCATAGGGGATATGCAGGTGGGAAATATAAATGAGCAAAGTGGGCTGGGTGGGCACTGTGATGAAATAGAACCAAACTCTTTCAAAGTGCATGTACCTGTGGCTTCCCTTTGCCTTATGGGCATTGAGAAATAATGTTGCCAAATCCGGACTTTTCAAGGAAAGCAAGAAATTGATTTTTTGCATTTGAGAGCTCTTGATTTTTTAAGCATTGGCAACTAAAAACATTTAAAACACAGTGCAGAATTGAGGGTGGTGGATGTTCAAACAAAAATTGTCTGCAAATCAAATTTGACTCTTATACCACCTTCTCACGACATCTGGAACAAGCAAAGCGAAAACAAAATGAATGAATTAGCAACTATCCTGGTCACAGATGAGAGCACAAATGAGAATGCATGATTTCTGAGTCATGTGTCACTAGCTTTGTTGTCGTTTGTGCCATGTAATGTCTTGCTCACAGGGCATGGGTTAACTAAACATATTCACGGCCCTCACAGCAGTACAGACTCTGGAGAGCTATCATGGCAGTGTAAAGTATTCTAATACACAAGTCCAGTTAGGGCTCTTCGTATATCATCCTCAACAGCGCACCATATGGGAGGTATGATGAGACGGTGGAGTCAGAGAGACCTGAGGTATTATTCCTATGTCCCTACTCACCAGCAGGTGACCTCAGAAGATCATTTAACCTACCTGAGCCTAAGGTTCTGGGTCTGAAAAATGAGGAAACTGATACCTACCTCTTAAGAAAAGTGTGGTTTGAATGGGAGAAGTATATGAAGCACCCAGCAAAGGAACTCAAAGGAAATTACTTCCCTGGATTTTTCTCTAGGATCTTCCCTCTCACTCATTTAAGTTGATTCTCTAATGAAAAGTGTGAGTAATTGTCTGAGTTTATTCAGGAAAAACAAATAACAAATAAGTGAATAAAAAGTCAAACAACAACAAGATCCTGCTACCCTCTTCTCATGATACTTCATACCCTGCCATTTCATGAAGTGTTCTTAATGTTGCAGGGAAAGGCTGGCTGAAGTTTAGCTGGCTCACAAAGGTCTCCATGTGTACCCGTGGGAGAGAGAAATTTGATTACTGCAGAAGTTTCATTTAGGGCCCTTTGGGGCCCACATTTTCATGTTTTGTGTGGAACAGCCTCATGCCAGCTCTCTAAGCTTTTACTGAACATCTTTTGCAGAACTTTTCCTATATCCATATGTAGAGATAAGGTTCAGATCTGCATGCTTTCTCCTTCTGGTCCAGGGTGTGTAAGCCAGCTGTCTGCTGAAATTCCATCCTGAGTGCTCAGAATACATGGTGCTCCCATGACTGCCACTAAGAACACATAGCTTCATGGGGCACTTTGGGGAATTGTTATTCTGTGCTGTCATTTCTCTGTCAGTACAGTGTGTGGAGATCCTTGAGAATTATTTGATACACTCTTTTCTCACTGTACTGCCACCTTTTAAATAAAATCCTAAAATCCATTAGTGTGTTAAACAATGATCTCAAGAGGTAACGTTGATACTAGTAGAATCTGGCTTATTCCAATTGTATTCAAAGTAAAAATGGGCATAGACATACAGTTGTCCAGAAATCACCCCATATATTAGCTGCTATAACATCACAGGAAGAGAAAAAGATATCAGTTTTACTGTCATAACTAAATATATAATATTTGTCCCACATCCACACCTAGAAAGCATGGCTGGGTACCATTTCCCAACATAAATCTAAAACAGGTATGGGTGGTAACACAGAGCATTATTCCCACAGTAAAGAGGACTGTACCAATCAATATTTATTCTTCAATTTATGGAGGCTTCAATGTCCATTGTGTGGGAGCTGGGCAGAAATGGAGTTAAAGTTGGGAAGGAGAAAAATTTAATTACTTTTCTTTCATAAAATTAGAGCAACCTGTATAGAGAAGGTAGATGTGTATAAATTCTTAGAAAATAAAGCTTGGCCAAGAGCTTTTAAAAATTAGAAAAAAAATGTTGATATGATCATCACTTGATACATCTTATTGACCCTTTTAGTTGAAAGAAGGTATGAGTCTCTTAACCGAGCAACTAATAGTAAGCAGAATTCCAGAGATAGCACCTAGGCTTCAATTTCGAAAGTTGCTTAAAATCTAGCGGGATCAGAGCTCCCTTAGTGTGACAGTGTAAAGCCTTCCTCTCCCAATATGACACCCCCAGTTCTCTGAGCAGGGGACACCCAAATTGGGATCCAGACCTCTATTAACTCTATTGAAAGGCCTGGAAAATTGCCACCACTGAAAGTTTGACAGCACCCATTAAATTAAAGCGATGCCTAGTCACCATTTTTGGTTAAAGTATTATTAAATAGAGCCTTCACTCTTTCTTTTGATGTTTCTTTCACACAAATTTTATCTCACATTTATAATTCATTCCACCTTAATTCCCCCCATTATGTCGAAATTTTTCAAATGCTTGTGTCTTAGTTTTCTCTCTTTAATTTCTCCCGTTCCTTCCCTATTACCACATTTCTTTTTTTTTTCAAAAATTGCTCCCATTTGGCATTAGTCTATGCATCATATATGCATTAATATATGCATAAGAACCTTATATCCATGGGAACAATGATCTGCATTCAAATGTCTTCTCATGTTTTTTACTTCTTTATAAGACTGTAAAAGAAGAAAGAAAATAAATTTTATATTGTCTTTCCACTCCCCCCATCACAATGCAGATCCATTTCCCATGGGGACCAGGCTGCTTCCGCCCTAGTTTTTCCAGGCTTAGTCAATAGCAACCACCATTTATCAAGTCACCCAAGTTAGAATTCCCCAGGCTGACACCTCTTCCTTATTTTCCAAGTCCTTTGTATCTCTAAGGACTTCACTGTATACAACCTCTGGCATCTCTCATGTCCACCCCCAGCTCTACTGCCACTGACATGATATAAAAGATCCTAATAATCTTCCACCTGGACTATTTCGGTTGCCTCCTGCTTCTATTCTCATTTCCTTTTTTATTTATTTAAAAAATATTTTTGAGATCCTACCACCAACTGTGTTGGGTGTTTATCAAGTTGAGCACGACTGGTGATCTGCACTTTAACAGACTCTGTAGTTAGTAGGAGAGGGAAATGTGAATCAAATGATCAAAAAACATGTGAGCACAGAATCTCAGCTGCCAGTGTAATTTTCCCAAATGCACATTTCCTCACAGTGCTTAAAATCTTTCAGTATCTTCCCATTTCCTTTAGGATAAGAAAACCAAACCTAGTGAGGCCTACCAGGTCCTCCACACTCTGGTCCCTGAGGGCCTTTTCAATTCTTTCTCTCAACACTAGTATCTCTCTTCTCTCTCCAACATCACAACTGCCTGTTTTTGCTCATGCACCCTCCTGTGCTTGAACGTTCTTCTTCCACTCTTCCTATCTAGGACCCCTGCCCTTTCTGCTAGGCTAAAACTGATGAATTTTCTCAGAATCAACTCAAACATTAACTCTATTTTTTGAAAACATTCTTGACATTCTCCACATGTGACACGGCCCACCTTTGTGTTCCTCTGTACCTTATTTAGTCTTGAGTCTCACCTTTGCACCCCTTCATCACATTTACATGTTACATCCTATGAGCATCTTACCCACTAGATGAGAAATGCTTTGAAGTCATGGACCTTGTTTCATTCCTCATCTCTGCATCCTCAGGGCCAGCTGTTAAGTCCAGCACATGGTAAAATAGTTCATTGCAAATGAATACATGAATGAGTAAATATAGAGTTATCAAGATATATTGAGTGCTATGTTAGCAACTGTTCAAAATATTTTATATTTTTAATCCTGTTAGCAACCCAAAAGGTGGGTATTATTTTCTTCTCCATTTACAAGTAGTGTAATCAAGTTAAAAACAATCTGACTAATTAGCCCAAGCTTACCCAGGTTGAAAGGGATGGAGCTTGGACAGTGAGTACAAACAAATGTTTAAGAGAATGAAAGACTGAATGGACGAATTCAGAAAATTTAAAATAACTTCGTTGAATTCAGTTGTCCTTATTTTGTCACCATGGAGGAGATGACTTGTTGTTGGAACTGTGCTGACTCTAACTGGCTAGAAATTTGGGCAAGGCCTTTGGTCTTAATTCATGAGAAGGAGGGCATGATGTACCACCCATAGGTTTGCTGTGAGGATTAAATGAGATATCCAGGGAAAGTGCTTAGCACAGTGTCAGGCTTGTGGTAAGTGCTAAATAAGTGACAGCAATTGCTCTTATCTTTAATCACAATAGGAATTCTTTCTATTCCTTCTTTTTCTTAATTGTCAAAACATTACAGAAAGTTTTAAATAGACAAAAGAGGACAGAAAAACAATAACACCAACCTCCATGTACTTACCACCTAGATATAACATAAGTTAACAAAGTATAAATCCTTTTCACAGATAAAGTCATAACATAATAACACTACAGTTACTGTTGAGATCTCTTTCTACGCCTCCCTTCCCAGAGGTAAGGACTATACTGACATTTGAACTTATTCTTTCTATTCAATATTTTTTATACTTTTATTACACATATATTTATCTGAAAACAATGTATACAGTTGTTTTGTATGCTATTAAAATTTGCATTAAAGTATTCTTTATACCTTTTTTTTTTTTTTGCAACTTGCTTATTCATTTAACATTGCATTACTGAAATTTACCTCTTTGGGTACATATGTAACTTGTTTATTCCATTCTGTGAATATACTACCAATTCATCTTATGAATATTCTTTAAAAAAATTTTTTTAGCTGTTAAAAACAAAGCTCATTGAATATCCTAATACATTGAATATCCTAACACATATCTTATTACGTACCTGTAAAAGAGTCTCTCTTTATTTTGAGAGAGAATTAAGCCCTACTGCTCTAAAACATCCACCATGTGTAATGAATTAATTCTCATATGAATCTAGAAGGGAACTAGCTATGGACCCTGGGAGAATTGGGAAAATAGTTACTCAAATTATTTTCTGTAGGACTTAGTTTTCTCACAGAACCATGATTGACAAGGGTTGTACACAGGAGGGGAAATATTAGATTATGGGGTATATATTGGTTGCACCATGTGAAATTGCCAGTATCTAATCACTCTAAACCTACAAATATGGCAGTTTTATATAGCTCAACCTACATGTCTTTAACTTTGAAAATATTTTGCTTATCTGATGTTTATGAAATGGTATTTTATTGTTTTAATTTGTATTTACTGGATTACAATGAATTCTGAGAATCTTTTTATATGCTCTTGACAATTTGGCTTTCCTGTTCATAACCTTTGCCCATTTTTCCAATGGATCTCTTGTTTTTAAACATGCACATATGTGTGTGATAGTAAATATCCTTGCCCTATCCTTGGGCCTTTAAAATATTTTCTGTATGGTATCAATTTATGCAGAAGTTTAAATTTCACTATAATCAGAATTGTTAATCTTTTCCTTTTTAGGTTTTTCTTATTTAAGGATTGTTAAATTCTTTGCTTTTTATGTTTAGGTTCTTAAAATATGTAGAGTTTAATTTTATGTGTGGGGAGCGGGATTTAATATAAGTCTTCCCCATCACCCTAACTTGTCTCCTCATACCCACTTATGATCTAGAAATTACAGGATTAGTATCTGGTACACCCAGGGGCTTCTGAGATCAGTGCTGAAGTCCTCTATTTGATTGCAGTACCCACCTGTTGAATATTTAAACATCCTTCCTGCTAATATTTACTATTTTAATTGTGATAGTTTTATAATTTCCTTATATATGGGTGAAAAATTCCCATACTTTGTTGTTGGTCTTCAAAATTGCCATAAATTTTCTTTGCTCTTTGTTCTACTATGAATTTTTAAGATCAGTTTACCAAGTTCCACCTAAAAATATATTGGGCTTTTTAAGAAAACAATATATTATTTGAATCAAAATAAAATTGAAGCCAAGCATTTTTATTTGTTCATGTGTCTCAAGTCTCTTTTAATCTATAGGTCTTCTCTCCTTCTCTCTTTTTGTTTCCTTTGTAATTTATTTATTTTAAAAAAACACAAGCAAACATGTGTGAGCTGTTGAGTTTCTCACAAAAACACAGTCTGATAGTTCCTGATTGCATCTCAAGGCATCCTTTAACATGTTTCTTTGGCCCTTGTTTTTCCTATTAATTGCTAGTTAGAGCTAGATGATCAGATTCAGGTTTGATTTTTTTTTTTTCCTGATTGCCTGGCTCTGTCAAAGGTGATCTCATCTCAAGGTTCTTTACTTAATTACATTTGCAAAGACTCTTTTTCCAAATAAGATACTTCCTCTGGTTCTGGGGGTCAGGATATGGGCGTATCTTCTTGAGGGGCCATTATTCAACCCACTGTAGGCCTCAGGCTTGATTTAATGCTCCACTGTTGCTATCTTTAAATTCTTAATAATTTTATCTTTGAAATTGTGTTTTCTAAGCAAAGTCCGATGTGACAATGGAGCATGCATGTGAGCAGAGGAGGTATGTGCACCATCTGTGTCTGCTGTTCCCTGTGACCCCATTTGCTTATAGTTTTTCCAATGCCACGAGCACAGACTTAGAGTAGACCCATGATATGTGAGAGCTCCGTGAGACTCAAAGCAAATACAAGGTAAGTGTGTAGGGTCTATGACTGAGTAGTGGACCACTGACAGCCCTGAGAGCTCCACTTTCCATTCAAATAAGAATGTGCTTCTAGTGTGTAAAGAAGGCAAGTGTTTCTGCATATGAGTAAAATGCCTTTATATTTGCATTTAAAACTGGAATTGGACAATATAAAGATGAATGGCAAAATTCGTGTAAATAATCTGAATTTTTAATTGCTTAGAATGACATTAAATATCAAATAAAATGTCATAACAAGTTAAGAGAGTGTAGAAGAAAGAAAAAGACTTTATATTTTAGTCCCTTTAATGCCAATTTTTTTTTCCTGTGTTTTGAACAAGGGCCCCTGCGATTTCATTTTACCCTGTAAATTATATAATTGACCCTGGTTCCGTCTTTAGTCAATCATGATGGTTTCTGAGTCCTTTGGATAGGACCCTAGTTGTCATCTACAGCTTCCTGGGCATCTGTTATGACAAGATATTCCAGGTTCATCTTGGGCATTTCTGTCCCAGACTTGAAATCATACATATCTCTAAGAAGTTCTGGATCCTTTTAGTTGAAATTGGTATTTTGAGACCACAATCTGGGCACTAGAGGTGCTGATTGCTACCATGTGGTTGTTGTTTCTAGATCCTGTCAGTAGAGGATACTAGGAAATATTCTTTTTTTCTTATTATTGAAGAAAGAAGAAATATTTATGTACAGAGAAGTATGTACAAAATATAAGCATACTGCGTGAGAAATATTCACAACCCCTTGAGTCAAGAATCAGTATCGCCAACACCCTGAACCTCCCTCTTGCCCATTTCCAGTCATCTTTCCCTCCAAAGGTATACTGACTTTTAATACTAGAGATTAATTTTGCTTGCTTTTTGACTTTATGTAATTATAATTATACATTAAGTTATTTTTGTGTCTTGCTGCTTTTGCTTAACACTGTGCGTATGAGATTTATCCATGTAGTTGCTAGTAGCTGAAGTTTATTTTTGTTGCTATCTCACCTTTTATTCTATGACAATACCAAAATGCCTATCTATTCCATCACTGATGGGCATTCAGATTGTTTCCATTTTTGGCTATTACAAGTAGTGCTGTTGAGAACATTCTTGTACTTGTCTCTTAGTGAACTTGTGTACCATTTCTGTTGGGTATATACTTAGTGGTGCAGTTGTTGGGTATGTTGACGTTCAGCTTTAATAGGTACTGGAACTATTTTCCAAAGTGATTAGAACACTTATGCTCCCACCCACAGATAATGAGAGGACCAGTTTCTCCACATATTTGCCAATGCTTGGTACATTTTAGCCATTGTACTGGGTTTATAATGATATCACATCATGGGTAATAATTTACACTTCCCTGATTATGAATAAAAAGGGTATATTTTTATATGTTTATTAGATATTTAGATATCTTCATTTGTGAAATTCTTCCCTCTCTCTGTCTCTATCTCCCCCTATATCCTTTCTTTTTGATTTGTAAAAGTCCTTTGTGTATTCTTGATATTAGTCCTTTTCTGGACTGATGTATATATCGATATGTATGTATGTATCTATCTATGTATCTATTCATCTCAACTATCTTTTCCCATTCTGTGGGTTGTCTTCATTATCTTAATTACTTAGGAGAAGTATTTAATTTCAATATAGTCAAATTTTATCATTTTTTTCTCTAGGAATAATGCTTTTTGTGTCCTATTTTAGGAAATCTTTGATTACTCATAATTCATGGATATATATTCTTCTCTGTTTCCTTGAAAACCTTTTGCTTATTTTTCTCATTTAGGTCTGTAATCCATCTGAAATCATTTGTGTGTGTGTGTGTGTTAAGGTACGAGGTAGGGTTCTAAATTCATACTTTAGTATGGATTAATCGACTTAACACAGTGTTTTGAAAGATAATTCTCTTTGCACTACAGTGTCATCTTCAGAAATCTATGGTATTCTACTAGTCTATTTTATAGATGCTCTTGTTTTTGGTATCTTCAAGTCTCCCAGTGCTCATATTCTTCAGGATTGTCTTTGTATTGTAGGTTTTTTGCATTTTCATATACATTTTAGAATTTATATGAAATGTAGAATTTTAGAAGCCTGTTAATTTGAGCAACATTTGAGGATTTTGTTTGGGAATACACTAAATCTATAGGTTAATTTAGAGATAATTGACAAATTCACAGTGTTGAACTTTACAAAACATGCACATGATAAATCCCTCCATTTACTTAGAACTTTAATTTGTTAGCATTATTCATGTATTTTAGTGTAGATGTCTTCCTACATTTTTTTTTTTTTTTTTTTTTGCGGTACCCGGGCCTCTCACTGTTGTGGCCTCTCCCGTTGCGGAGCACAGGCTCCGGATGCGCAGGCTCAGCGGCCATGGCTCACGGGCCCAGCCACTCCGCGGCATGTGGGAGCTTCCCGGACCGGGGCACGAACCCGTGTCCCCTAGCATCGGCAGGCGGACTCTCAACCACTGCGCCACCAGGGAAGCCCCCTACATTTTTGTTAGATACAATTCTAGGCACTTGATATATTTCAGTGCCAATGTAAAATTTGTTTGTGTTATATATTCAAACGGTCAAGCAGTTCCTAAGAGTTGCTTGCCACGTTTTTACAAATTTGATCCGTAAGGGAATGAGCCAAAATGGATGTAGATGATTTATTACTCATGGCACAACATGTTTACATCAGTTCCCTTAGCTCCTCCTCCCCAAGTTCCATAGGACTAGGTCAGAGTGGGCCTGGGGTATGCTGCCCACACAGGTCTGTGTCGCAGCTGAGCAATATTGAGTATTAGAAACACCTAAGCTCATTGGAGGCTGCTACAAACCTGCCCATTCTCCCCTCAAGAGAGAGAGATTGGCTTTATTATCCAGGAATGTAAGCAAATGGCTCCAGAGAGATAAGTCTAAATCTCTCCAGAGCCATACATTATCTCTTGCTTCCAAGGCCTTTGCTATTCCAACTTGCCTCCTTGCTTGGATAGCCTAGACGTTGCAGAAATTAAAATATTCATGGAGGACTTTTTTCAAACCTATATAAATACACTTCAGAATTCTTCACAAATGTTTTTGGATTTTCAGTTAACTAATTAATTGAATTTTCTATGTACACAATCATATCTTCTGTGAATAATGGCAGTTTTAGCTTTCCGTTTCCAATCTTTACACCTTTGATTTCATCTTGCCTCACTGCATTGCTTGGAACTTCTAATCGGTGTTGGACAAAAACAGTGTTAGTGAGTCTCCTGGTGTATTCCCCACTTCAGGGAGAAAGTGTTCATTATGTATGATATTAGACTGTTGTAGATAACTTAGATTAAGGAAGTTCTCTTTTCTTTCTAATTTGCTCACAATTTTTTAAAGATAATAAATGGGTATTGAATTTTTGTCAAATGCTTTTTTTGCCTCTGTTTACACACAATTGTATGTCTCTACTTTTTTGTTAATAATATGGGAAATTATACTGATACATTTTTGAATGTTAAACCACTCTTGCCTACCTGAAACTGCATTTGATTGTGATGTATTACCATTTTTATTTGTTTCTGGGTGGGATTTTCTAATATTTTGTTTGGAATTTTTGCATCGAAGCTTCTTAGAATATATGGTCTGTAATTTTCCATTCTTATAGTGTTCTTATCAGATATTGATATCAAGGTTAGACTGGCTTCAGGAAATGAATTTGAAAGCATTTACTATTTCTCTTCTCTGAAAGTATTTGTATAATATTGGCATTAGTTCTTTAAATATTTGAAATAATTCACCCAGGAATTCATCCAGACTTGGGGTATTTTTTTGTGTGGGAAGGTGTAAATAATGAATTCGATTGCTTTAATAGATACCAAACTATTTAGAATTTCTTTTTGTTTTGATCAGTGCTCTTTTTCAAGGAAGTTGTTCATTTTATCTAAATTTTAAAATTCATTGAATTTTGAAATTTACTATGCTCTTCTATTTTCTTTGGAGTAGATTTGCTTTATTTAGCTTTTTGAATTGAAAAATCAGATTGTTGAGTTTTTTAGCCTTTTCTTTTCTAGTCTATCTTTTGAAGATTGTACCTTTTCTCTTCAGTACTGTTTTAGTTGCATCCTACAAGTTTAAAATTTTGATATGTCATATCTTCGTAATTTTTTAAAGTCTGTTCTGATATCTTTTGTGTTTTGTTGGAGGAGGTCATCTAGAGGACATGACAACCAGTTGACCTGTGAACTGGATCTGGGCAACTGGAGGTTCCTCACCTCCTCCCCATCCTTGGCATTTACATTCCACCCACCATTCCCCACAGTGGGAAGCCGTTTCAAGGACGCAGCCTTGAGCGAATTAGGTGTTGTTGAGACCATCTGGATGGTATTGATATATGTGACTGAACCCTGTTAAGGTCTCCAAATAAGCTTTAAAAATTCAGGTGGGCAGGAGCAGAGATCTACTTGTCTTGCAGTTGCCCAAGACACCCCTCCTATGTATGTTTCCTTGCTTATTAAACCTGCCACCTGCCACTCTTGAGTGGCCTGCCTCTTTCTTTGGTCTCTCCTTGCCCTCTGTATATGGGGACTACTTTGCAAACTAACAGTTTTCTTCTCAATTTATGGATATTTTGTGCTGCTTAGTTTTCAAACAAGCTAATTGGCTTGGCTAATTATCTTCATGTGACTTATTTCAACCTTTTAAAATTTATTTCTAGCTTGATCTTTATATTCAGAAAAAATACTCTGAAATTGTTTAAATCTCTTGCAGTTTGTTGAGATTTGTTTTTTGAGGCAGCAAATGGTCTATTTTTGTAAATATTTCATTTCTGCACTTCAAAAATTTCGTATTGTTCACTTGTTCGATTCAATGATCTACATATATCAATCAGGTCAGTTGTATTAATTATATTCTTCACATCTTCAATATCCTGACTGATTGTTTTACCTGCTTGTTTTATCAGCTATTAGGATTATAGAACTATCAATTTCTCCTTTATCTTGGCAGATTTTTTTTTTCTCCAAATGTCAACCTTTCATTGATAGCCAAGCTATCAATAGATGTTTTGAAGCTATGTTGTTGAATGAATACAGATGTAGAACTATTTTTTCTTTCCGGTAGGTTGGCTCCTTTATCATTATAAAATGCTCCTTTAATCTCTGGTAGCATTCTTAAAATTTTCTTTGTCTGACTCTGTGTATAGGTTTCCTTGGTGCATCTTTTGCCATCCTATTGCTTTCAACCTTTCTCTGCTCTTATATTTTGAATTTGTTTCTTAAAGCAACTCAGATATTGTATTTTAAAATATTAGATGATAGGGAATCCCCTGTCATCCAGTGGTTAGGGCGCCATGCTTTCACTGCAGGGGGCATGGGTTCAATCCCTGGTCGGGAGCTAAGATCCCACAAGCCGCATGGTGAGGCCAAACAAAAATTAGATGATAGTCTTACTTTTTAAGTGGTAACATTTAATCCTTTTATACTTATATAATTACATATATATTTGGGTTTAAATTATTTTATTTGACCTCTTTGCTTTATATTTCTTTTAATTTTTTAAATCTTCCCTTATTGGATTAATCAAATATATTTTTATTATTTCCTTTTCCCCTCTACATAGTTTAATTATTTGTTCTTTTTCAATTCCTAGAGACTAAAGTATGCATATTCATTTTGCTACAAGCTAATATTATTTTACAACTTCCTTAAGATTCTAGAACATTAGAACACTTTAGCTAATTCACCCTTTCTGCCTCTTATATTTTGTCATGCATTTTAAATCTAGATATATTTTAATTCCCACAAAACATTTTAATTTTTTCACAGCTAATAGTAATTTATATTTATCCACATATTTACTTCTCTCATTGTTCTTCCTTTTTTTTCTTTCTGTTGTTTCATGTGTTTGACAAATGCTTTTAGTTTTTTTTTTTAATTGCAGGTCTACTGGTAATAATTTTTTTAAAATTTGTAATAAAAATGTATTTATTTTGTCTTCAATTTTGAAAATTGTTTCCAGATATAGAATTCTAGGTTGGCTGTATGTCATTCCTTTGTTTTCTGGTTTTCATTATTTCCATTGAAAATTTGCTTTAATCTTTTAGTAGCACCTTTGAAGATAAAATGTCTTTTTTATCTGGATGGTTCATATTTTTTCTTTGTCTTTGTTTTTGTTGTTGTTGTTATTTTTAGCACAGCTTTAGTAGTTAGCCTAGGTTTTTTAAGAAATTATTTGCAAAAGAATTTTTATTTTCTTTTCCCTCCCTTCTGCAAACCTAAGGTAAAGATATGATCTTTGAAAATTTTCGAGGATAAAAACTTACATCTCTCTGGATTTGGTGCTTAATTTGTGGGTAGATTTGTAAAATTTCTAATTTAATTTTTAAATTGTTATAAGATCACTAAATTTTTTAAAAGTCTGTGTTATCAGTATTGGTAATGTATATTTTTCTATAAAATTGTTTCATCTGAGTTTTCAAATTTATTGCCAAAAACGTTCTTAGTTTTCTCTCTCTCCCTCCTCCCATCCTTTACTCTATCTCTCTGTACCTTCTTTCCTTCCTTTTTTCCTTTCTTTTCTCTGTCGCTCAGTGATATGATTATAATTTTAAACTACATTTTATAAACGATTTCTATGACTTTAATTTGGAAGGGAAGCCCTTGTAACTTTAGTACTCCTAGTAACTTTGTAACCATGTAAATAACAGTAAGCATTTTGCCCAAAAGTTAGATCCAGTTAGATTTATCAAGATATTTTCATGCTACCAGTGAACAAAACAGACAGCTAATTGTATTACTTTCCTGAGATAATCTAGTTCCCTTTTTGTGGGATGGTGGTGGCTTATAATTCACTTATTTTCTTATGCTAATTCTATTTTTATTGCTCTAAATTTTAATCTATGCTTTCTCCTCCCTTTTCTGTTCTCTTCTTTTTGGGAGAGAATGCAGGGCCATTTTCAAATTACCTGCCACTGTAGGAAAAGCAAATCCAGTTCTGGCCATCACAATAAATTAAATAAGAAACAATAAATATGTCAAAATAAAAAAACATAATATATTTCACTCAAACAGATGTATGCTATAGAGATGTCATAGCTATTTTCTGATCTATTGCAGTATTTTTCACAAAATTTTCTTCTCTAGTTTGAACAAATCCTCCCTGTTTGCACATGAGAATCCATCTGCATTGTCTTTATTCTCACGTTTTTTTTGTTGTTGTTTATTTTTAAATGCCTGGAATGGAGCTGATTGTGGGCTGAAGGCATAGAGACAAGTTACCTAGTGATTAATTTTCTTGCCTGTTCCATCCTTGACAAATCTTAGCCTCCTAATGATACAGAAATGATTCCCTTCAGGAACCATTTAGGCACATGGAAAGATGCTCAACATCACTAAACATCAGGGAAATGCAAATCAAGACCAAAATGAGATAGCACCTCACTCTTGTAAGAATTTTTTTTTTTTTTTTTTACCAAAGACAACAAATAATAAGTGTTGGTGAGGATGTGGAGAAAACGAAACCCTTTGTGCACTCTTGGTGGGAATGTAAATTGGTGCGGCCACTACGGAACACAGTTTGGAGATTCCTCAAAAAAATAAAAAAAGAACTATCATATGATCCACCAATTCCACTCCTTGGTATTTATCTGAAGAAAAAGAAAACACTAATTAGAAACACCCCTGTGTTCATTGCAGCATTATTTGCAGTAGCTAAGATATGGGAGCAACCTAAGTGCCCATCAGTAGACGAATGGATAAATAAGATGTGGTGTGTGTGTGTGTGTGTGCGTGTGAAATCTTGCCATTTGTGAAAACATGGATGGACCTGGAGGGCCTTATGCTAACTGAAATAAGTCAGAGAAAGACAAATACTGTATGATTTCACTTACATGTGGAACCTTAAAAACAACAAATGAGCAAACATAACAAGACAGAAACAGAGTTATAGATACAGAGAACAAAAAGGTGGTTGCCGTAGGGGAGGGGAGAAAAGAAATAGGTGAGGAAGATTAAAAGGTACAAACTTCCAGTTTCAAAATAAATGAATCACAGGTATGAAATGTATAGTGTAGGAATGTAGTCAATAACTATGTAATTTTCATATGGTGACGTGTCTTATCTAAACTTGCTGTAGTGGTCATTTTGAAATGTATAGAAATGTCAGATCACTATGTGAAACATAGTGATCACTAACAGAAACATAGTGTTATAAGTCAATTATTTTTCAAAAACAAACTCATAGGAAAAGAGATCAGATTTGTGGTTACCAGAGGCGGTGGGAGTGGGGGGAGTGGGAATTGGATAAATGCAGTCAAAAGGTACAAACTTCCAGTTACTTGTCTCTCAGTTTTTGTTTGGATGATGGATTATATTATGTCGATTAATATGTTTTATTTTTGTCTTCCTTTGAAAAGTCTGACAGGCAAGTGAGCTTTTAAGTAATCCTGATTCTTAGGATTGTTTTGTAAGTTTTTAAAGTGTATCTAGAAGAACTTTTATTCTAGGGTTACTTTAGTCCTATGTCTGAGGAGTGACATACCTGGATTCTCTACTGAATGTCTTGGGTGGTCAACCAGGTCTTTTCACTTTAACTGGTCTGATTTCAAACATCTTCCAGATCTGGTATCTGAGCAATGTTAAACTTACTGCTTTCTGGCAGTTGTTCTTTACCCAACTTTTGGTTACCCATTGGAAGTTTCTCCCAGTACCTGTACATATTGATATGCAGACTTAAGAGGACACCTATGCAGATATCTGGACATAGTTCTGTGTATAGCTTTCTTTTCCACCCCTCAACTCCCACTGCATCAGCCTCCATAAACCCTCCTCTTTTTCCTCAACTCAGTGGGACCACCAGGCTTGCTTAGGTTCCCTCTTTCTGCATCACAGTTTGAAAAATGCCTTTAGGTAGAAAGCTAGTGATATTGCAGATCTTACCTCATTTTGTTTCCCTTTTTCAAAGATCACAGTCAGGTTATCTATTGTTCACCATCTGCACATAATTACTTCATACATTTTGTTCAGTTTCTGAATTGTTTATGGAGAGAGGCAAGGCTGATGTCAGGTTTTCTGTCATGGATGGAAGCAGAAACATTGGCCAGTCTAAGTAAAAGTTAACTAAAATTTAATTTTCTCTTGAACTGGGGAGAGGAATTCTGTTATTCTGTTATATTCTTCAAGGATACTTGGAATGTATTCCAAGTTTGATACAAAAATTTATCAAGTTTTATATAATATAAAGGTCAAACTCTTTAATAATTATTCCTTGCCTTGAAATTTAAAGGACACATGAAAAGGATTCTTTCTCCATGAATGACAGTCAAAACTTTTTTTCACAGAAGGCCAATTTTTAGCAATAGAATGGTTATTGATTGAACTCACTATTTCCCTGAGAAAACTATCAAAGAATTGACAAAACTAGAACAGCATTAAAAATATACATGTGCAACCCAGAGAACAGGTGGAATAAATAACAGAGGAATTTAGAAATAATTTTTAAACTACTTGGTGAATGTTTTTCTCATGCTTCAGGATTGCCAATCATGATCTCTAAATCACAGGAATATTGAACTTAAAATCTGGTTTGCATGTCTTTTCTGTCTGATATGACACACTATAGTTAACATGCCATTTGCGAAAACAAACATACCATTAAATAAATTGAATTAGTCATTTAGATAGCATTTACCTAATTCCTCACACATTGAAGGAGAGAAAGAAGAGATAAAGATATAAAACGACAGCCTGGGTTTTTCTGGATTGCTATAGACCTAACACCACACATTGCCACACTACCATACTCATAACTCCTCATCTGTATCAATTAGAAAAATGTCAGCGTCAACTCACAGAACTCTATCAACAACGCGCTCTTGATTATCTAGTTGACTTTAAGGCTATTGAATGTTTTCCTCTTTTCCGTATTTTCCCTTCAGCCCTGCCAAGGGCTTCCTGCCATATTGAGGCTAAGAATTAAAGATCCCTATTAAATTGACAATATGTTGACAATTGTTGGAGCTAGGTGATGGGTTCATGGGGATAGTTTCCTGTCTTCCGCAGTATCAGCCTTTTGGTCTCCCTTTTTCCCCTCTGGCATCAGCTTTTCAAGGGTTTTTCATATTCCACTGAGACCGTTTTATAACCTTTGCTTCATAGCCCTTTCACCTACAAAGTTCCAATCATCTTTGTCTCCATTTATCTTTGGTGGCAATTCCTGTTCTTTCATCTCTTCCCCTTTCACTTAGTCATTCTGAACCTAGAATTTGCTTCCCCATGAGCTCCTTGCCTATTCTCAGGGTCCATCCCCTTTTAGCACTTTCTATGTGGACTCATGGCCTGTAGCCATTAACAAAGCCATTTACCAGAACCTTCAGATCCCTCCGTCCTCACCGGATCAATCTTCAGTGCTTTCTGGTTTCCTTATGTCTGATCTGTCTTCTGAGTATTACTGAGGAAAATCACTACTGCATTCTCAAATACTCTATAGTTGTAACTGGATCCTTACAACTGTTTGGCAGACTATTTATTCATCTTATTTGACTGGCAACTGCAGTCAGATACTGACCCTGCTACAGATTCCCTTATTCCCAGAAGATAACTTATCTCTCACTTTAAACATATCCAGATAAATGAACATCAGCTTCCCTTTTTCTTTGTAAAAATTTCTCTGTATTGTTTTCTGTTTTCTGTTATCTCTGCATGTCTGTGATAATGGCCCTTCTTATTTTACAAAATTAACCCTCCGTATAATGCTCAAGTCTTTGCAGTGTTCAAAACCCCCTCTTTTAATCCAAATACTATCTCAAGACATTATTCTCTCTGTACCTTTGCTTCTTAAAAGCTTAGTGTATACTTCCTATGTCTACTTCCTCACTAACTCCTCATTCCTTCACCCTCCAGTCACCTGGAGGTCAGGCATCAAATCTAATAACTCATAATTGCTGTTTGTTCCTCTCATTTTGCTGGTATTCACTTCCTCTTTGGAATTTTTTTCCTTCTGGTTTTTTAGTGCCTGAATCTTCCCTGACTTCATGAAGGAATAAGGGATGACTGAGATGAACGCTGACAGAGTAGCCAGGACAAGGCCAAGATGAAAGAGGCTGATTGTATTCATGACTGACTGCGAGTTGGAGATGCAGGCTCTTATCAAGTCTGGAAGACCACCCACTGAGGTAAATTTCAAACCTGGAGGAGATAAAGGAAGGATCATAACTGGAGTTATAGAGCCACTAATAGAGCTGGGAAGACATTATTACAGCAAGAACAATTGGAATTGATCAGGGAATGTGAGGTTGTGGGAGATAGATCTGAACGACAGCCTGCACATTGGCTGGTGTTTGAGGATTGCCCTTGTGAGCTGGCAGGTGCATGATGCATGGGTAGTCAGTCTGGTTTTAAAGCCATAGATGGATCAGCCACATGGCTTTCCTGAGACTCTGTCATAGGCAGAGTTTGGACAGCCCCTCTTTATGTTTTCCTAGTGGAATTCCTTGATGTGGCTTAGTACGTTCTTCAAAAACGATTTCTTGTTCCCGAATAAGTCCTTTAGCCCTTACCCTTTCAATTACTCCAGGCAGTGGTCGTACAGGATGTCAAAAATTTCTATTGCTGCCTAATCTAGTTCTCTACTTTTGGTTGAATGGACTGAATGTGGGTCTGTTTATTATTTACAAGGCTACCAGGAGAGGTTGAGGATCAGGTTAAGGGTAGGTTGCAGAGAGTTTGTGATAGATACTACTAGCTCAGAGTGAACACTCTCCATTAGTGTTCAATGGAGGATGCTGTGTGAATAGAGGAGACTCACCAGGGAAGGTTGTCATCCATTAGTGACCTGAGCAGTGGTAGGAGAATTGGAGGGATTGGATTAGGTGGCTAGTTGGGCTCAGTGTGGGGTTTTGTTCTGCAACACTTCCTATGTTCTTGGTTTCTCAAAGCATGTAACTAGACGTGAGGGCCTGATTCACTCAACTTCATAGATACACAAAATCCGGCCTCTTGCGCATTGGTAAGAACTAGCATTCACTGATTGGGAGTGTACGGTGGATCTGACTTCTTCACCCTTTACCCATGGCAGCATTTAAATTGAGAGATGTGTTTCTGTGTATGTGTGTGTCATGATTTCTTCCAACTTATTGCCAACATTTTTCTATATTATTTTTGTGCTCTTTGATAGCAATAACTGTGACTTCCTCATTCAGGTAAGTTTTACAGTAGCTTAGATAACAATGAGTTTGGTTTTCCATTGACTAGTCGTTCTGAACATGGGGTCTGTATGTGACTGTGCTGTGATTTGATCAGAGGTAAAGAAAAGAACATTATTTCCAAGTAGAGCACACAGATATACCTCCATTGTTGAGTTTTCAGTCTTTGCATCTTTCTTTTCTTAGTAATACTATTGTCCCCCATTACGTTGCTCTACTACACGCCACAATAAATAACTAAATGACTGTTTCATTGCCCAGGGCTGTCCAATGGTCCCATTGGGTAATTTAATGTACTTGTATTAATTGTAGTCATTGCTGGTAATGGTATAGGTTCTCCTATTCCCTTTCCCTTTCCACTGCCCTGTATTAATTTGATTACCCAAGGTGGCTTTGTTGAGAATACTATATACAAGAGGTATATTATTAGCAGTAGTTTTAAAAATCATTTGCAAGCAGATTGCTATGTCAGTGCCCCATAATGATGTTGACTTACTCCTATTCTTTGCAAAGTCCTTTTTATTCCTTCAGAAATAAGTCATACTCTTAAGAACTTTTGCTCTAAGTGAAAATATGAGCCAGTATGCATCATAATGGAGCCCCCTCCAGGATAATAACATTATTCCCCTCATAAGGGGACTGTACATTTAACAATCATAAGAAAAGGACCCATACTTCATCTCAGAGTTGTGCTACAGTCTTTAAGTCTTTCCCTCTCTTCAGGAGAACTGAAGCTTGTTTTTGAACCGGGAAGGGCATTTCCAAGAACATTTTCTTTCCTCCCCAATCCCTGCATGAGCTGTCTATGTCAATTGTGCTGTTCTGACTCTCAATTTATTGCTTTCATTTGTCTACTCTTGCTTTCTTAGTCCCTTTATTTTTATTTTTTTATATTTTTTTTGCAGTACGGGGGCCTCTCACTGCTGTGGCCTCTCCCTTTGCGGAGCACAGGCTCTGGACGCACAGGCTCAGTGGCCATGGCTCACAGGCCCAGCCGCTCCGCGGCATGTGGGATCTTCCCAGACCGGGGCACAAACCCGTGTCCCCTGCATCGGCAGGCGGACTTTCAACCACTGCGCCACCAGGGAAGCCCCCTCTTGGTCCCTTTAAAACATCGATCCTTTAAGTCACACAGTCCTGCTCCAAGCCTCCTGCTCTTCTTCCCATATGATAGTATCAGAAAACTTTGAAGTGGAAATATTTTCCTTTCTAGGACAGTCTTAGGGTATCAGCACAGAAAGGGTTTCAGTCATGATAATGTATAATGTATATTAAATTTCCTTTACCACTGCTGTTTGGGCAGGCTCTTCAAGAACCGCTAGGGGTATGGAAAAGCAACTTTTTTCCCCAGATCAGGATCCCATATTGAGTGAAATACATTTCTTCAGCTTTGGGGAGTAGAAACCAAGAGAATTTTAATTTGTCTCAAGATAGCTAACAGTTTGTACCTAATGGGAAATTGCAATGTTGACGCTTTTGTAGTGATCAGATCCTGCCTTGAGTTAGTTTCTAATAATAGCTCACATTTATTGAAATCCTAAGTCTATAGCTCAAATATGCAAACATATCATATTCCTTTTTTTACTGAGATGGCAATTCACATACCACAGAATTTACCCTTTTAAAGTGTTCAATTTGGTGGTTTTTAGCATATTCACAAAGTTGTGCAAGCATCACCACTGTTTAATTCCGGAAACTTTCTTCATCCCCACTCCCCACGCCAAAATCAGATGCCCATTAGCAGTCACCCCCTACTTCCCCTTCTCCACAGAAGAAGATTCTATTCTACTTTCTGTCTCTGTGGATTTGCCTATTTTAGGCATTTCATATAAATTGATCAAACAATGTATGAAATTTTGTGTCTGGCTTCCTTCACTTAGCATAATGTTCATCCACATTGCAGCATGAATCAGTACTTCAATCTTTTTTATGGCCAAATAATATTTCATTGTATGGATATATCACATTTAATTCATTCACTGGTTGATGGACATTTGGATGGTTTCCACATTTTGGCTATTATGGATAATGCTGCTGTAAAAATTTGTGTGCAGTTTTTTGAACATTCATGTTACATATGTTTTCATTTCTCTCAGATGATATGGAATTTCCAGGCCATATGGTAACTACGTTTTAACTTTTCAAGGAACTGCCAAACTGTTTTCCAAAGCAGCATTTACTTTCCCATCAGCAATATGTGAAGGTTCCAATTTTTCCACATTGTCAACAGCGTTATTATCTTTCATATTTTTTTCTTTTTATATCTTTATTTTTTTAACATCTTTATTGAAGAATAATTGGTTTACAATGGTGTGTTAGTTTCTGCTTTACAACAAAGTGTATCAGCTATATATATACATATATCTGATATCTTGTCCCCCTTGCGTCTCCCTCCCACCAGCCCTTTCTCACCCCTCTAGGTGGTCACAAAGCACTGAGCTGATCTCCCTGTGCTGTACGGCTGCTTCCCACTAAATATCTATTTTACATTTGGTAGTGTGTATATGTCCATGCCGCTCTCTCACTTCGTCCCAGCTTACCCTTCCCCCTCCCGTGTCCTCAAGTCCATTCTCTAGTAGGTCTGCACCTTTATTCCCATCTGCCCATAGGTTCTTCATGACCTTTTTGTTTAGATTCCATGTATATGTACTAGCATAGGGTATTTGTTTTTCTCTTTCTGACTTACTTCACTCTGTGTGACAGACTCTAGGTCCATCCACCTCACTACAAATAACTCAATATCGTTTCGTTTTATGGCTGAGTAATATTCCATTGTATATATGTGCCACATCTTCTTTATCCATTCATCTGCTGATGCACACTTAGGTTGCTTCCATGTCCTGGCTATTGTAAATAGAGCTGCAATGAAAATTGTGGTACATGACTCTTGTTTTTTTCTTTTTTTAACATCTTTATTAGAGTATAATTGCTTTACAATGGTGTGTCAGTTTCTGCTTTATAACAAAGTGAATCAGTTATACATATACATATGTCCGCTATCTCTTCCCTCTTGCATCTCCCTCCCACCCTCCCTATCCCACCCCTCTAGGTGGTCACAAAGCACCGAGCTAATCTCCCTGTGCTATGCGGCTGCTTCCCACTAGCTATCTGTTTTACATTTGATTGTGTATATATGTCCATGCCACTCTCTCACGTTGTCCCAGCTTACCCTTCCCCCTCCCTGTATCCTCAAGTGCATTCTGTAGTAGGTCTGCATCTTTATTCCCGTCTTGCCCCTAGGTTCTTCTGACCATTTTCTTTTTACTTCTTCTTTTTTTTAATTTAGATTCCATATATATGTGTTAGCATAAAGTACTTGTTTTTCTCTTTCTGAATTACTTCACTCTGTATGACAGTCACTAGGTCCACCCACCTCACTACAAATAACTCAGTTTCGTTCCTTTTTATGGCTGAATAATATTCCATTGTATGTATGTGCCACATCTTCTTTATCCATTCATCTGTTGATGGACACTTAGGTTGCTTCCATGTGCTGGCTATTGTAAATAGAGCTGCAATGAACATTTTGTTTCATAACTCTTTTTGAATTATGGTTTTCTTAGGGTATATGCCCAGTAGTGGGACTGCTGGGTTGTACGGTAGTTCTATTTTTAGTTTTTTAAGGAACCTCCATACTGTTCTCCATAGTGGCTATATCAATTTACATTCCCACCAACAGTGCAAGAGGGTTCCCTATTCTCCACATCCTCTACAAGCATTTATTGTTTGTAGATTTTTTGATGACGGCCATCCTAACTGGTGTGAGATGATATCTCATTGTAGTTTTGATTTGCATTTCTCTAGTGATTAATGGCGTTGAGCATTCTTTCATGGGTTTGTTGGCAATCCGTATATCTTCTTTAGAGAAATGTCTATTTAGGTCTTTTGCCCATTTTGGATTGGGTTGTTTGTTTTTTTGATATTGAGCTGCATGAGCTGCTTGTAAATTTTGGAGATTAATACTTTGTCCATTGCTTCATTTTCTCCCATTCTGAGGGTTGTCTTTTGGTCTTGTTTATGGTTTCCTTTGCTGTGCAAAAGCTTTGAAGTTTCATTAGGTCCCATTTGTTTATTTTTGTTTTATTTCCATTTCTCTAGGAGGTGGGTCAAAAAGGATCTTGCTGTGATTAATGTCATAGAGTGTTCTGCCTATGTTTTCCTCTAAGAGTTTTATAATGTCTGACCTTACATTTAGGTGTTTAATCCGTTTTGAGTTTATTTTTGTGTTAGGGAGTGTTGTAATTTCATTCTTTTACATGTAGCTGTCGAGTTTTCCCAGCACCACTTATTGAAGAGGCTGTCCTTTCTCCATTGTATATTCTTGCCCCCTTTATCAAAGATAAGGTGACCATATGTGTGTGGGTTTATATCTGGGCTTTCTAGCCTGTTCCACTGATCTATATTTCTGTTTTTGTGCCAGTACCATATTGTCTTGATTACTGTAGCTCTGTAGTATAGTCTGAAGTCAGGGAGCCTGATTCCTCCAGCTCTGTTTTTCTTTGTCAAGATTGCTTTGGCTATTCGGGATCTTTTGTGCTTCCATACAAATTGTGAAATTTTTTGTTCTAGTTCTGTGAAAAATGCCATTGGTAGTTTGATAGGGATTGCATTGAATCTGTAGATTGCTTTGGGTACTAGAGTCATTTTCGCAATGTTGATTCTTCCAATCCAAGAACATGGTATATCTCTCCATCTATTTGTATCATCTTTAATTTCTTTTATCTGTGTCTTATAGTTTTCTGAGTACAGGTCTTTTACCTCCATTAGTAGGTTTATTCCTAGGTATTTTATTCTTTTTGTTGCAATGGTAAATGGGAGTGTTTCTTTAATTTCACTTTCAGACTTTTCATCATTAGTGTATAGGAATGCAAGAGATTTCTGTGCATTAATTTTGTATCTTGCTACTTTACCAAATTCATTGATTAGCTCTAGTAGTTTTCTGGTATCATCTTTAGGATTCTCTAAGTATAGTATCATGTCATCTGCAAACAGTGACAGCTTTACTTCTTCTTTTCTGATTTGGATTCCTGTATTTCTTTTTCTTCTCTGATTGCTGTTGCTAAAACTTCCAAAACAATGTTGAATAATAGTGGTGAGGGTGGGCAACCTTGTCTTTTTCCTGGTCTTAGTGGTAATGGTTTCAGTTTTTCACCATTGAGGACGATGTTTGCTGTGGGTTTATCATATATGGCCTTTATTATGTTGAGGAAAGTTCCCTCTATGCCTACTTTCTGGAGGGTTTTTTATTATAAATAGGTGTTGAATTTTGTCGAAAGCTTTTCCTGCATCAGTTGAGATGATCATATGGTTTTCATTCTTCAATTTGTTAATATGGTGTATCACATTGATTGATTTGCGTATATTGAAGAATCCTTGCATTCCTGGGATAAACCCCACTTGATCATGGTGTATGATCCTTTTAATGTGCTGTTTGGTTCTGTTTGCTAGTATTTTGTTGAGGAGTTTTGCATCTATGTTCATCAGTGATATTGACCTGTAGTTTTCTTTCTTTGTGACATCTTTGTCTGGTTTTGGTATCAGGGTGATGATGGCCTCACAGAATGAGTTTGGGAGTGTTCCTCCCTCTGCTATATTTTGGAAGAGTTTCAGAAGGATAGGTGTTAGCTCTTCTCTAAATGTTTGATTGAATTCACCTATGAAGCCATCTGATCCTGGGCTTTTGTTTGTTGGAAGATTTTTAATCACTGTTTCAATTTCAGTGCTTGTGATTGGTCTGTTATATTTTCTATTTCTTCCTGGTTCAGTCTTGAAAGGTTGTGCTTTTCTAAAAATGTGTCCATTTCTTCCAGGTTGTCCATTTTATTGGCATAGCGTTGCTTGTAGTAATCTCATGATCCTTTGTATTTCTGCAGTGTCAGTTTTTACTTCTCCTTTTTCATTTCTAATTCTATTGATTTGGGTCTTCTCCCTTTTTTTCTTTATGAGTCTGGCTAATGGTTTATCTGCTCAAAGAACCAGCTTTTAGTTTTATTGATCTTTGCTGTCATTTCCTTCATTTCTTTTTCATTTATTTTTGACCTGATCTTTATGATTTCTTTCCTTTTGCCAACTTTGGGTTTTTTTTATTCTTCTTTCTCTAATTGCTTTAGGTGTAAAGTTAGGTTGTTTATTTGCGATGTTTTTGTTCTTAAGGTAGGATTGTATTGCTATAAGCTTCCCTCTTAGAACTGCTTTTGTTGCATCCCATCGGTTTTGGGTCATCGTGTTTTCATTGTCATTTGTTTCTAGGTATTTTTTGATTTGCTCTGATTTCTTCATTGATCTCTTGGTTATTAAGTAGTGTATTGTTTAGCCTCCATGTGTTTGTATTTTTTTCAGGTTTTTTTCCTGTAATATCTAGTCTCACAGCACTGTGGTCGGAGATATCTTTCATATTATAATCATTCTAGTGGGTGTGAAGTGTAGTCTTTTATTGTCTACGAGTCAACTTACTTTCTATTGTAAGCTTCCATCCTGCTGGGCTTAAACACAGTGATTTTTGGTGTTTTCTACCTAAGGTCCCGTCAGGGTCCTAGGAGACTTACCCGGTACTTAGATATTGGTGGGTTAGGAACTAAGCTGTCTGGTCCCTGAATTATCCACTGCTAAGGCATCCAGCAGCTTGGTCCACGTGAGCAATACATGTACAGTTATCTCTACCCCTCTTGGACACAGAAACCTTTTTTGAGGTTCCTTAGGATTCCATCTGCAATAGGGGCATCATGAAGCCATATGTTGTTTTGTTCTGCTTTGACCCTAGTGCGTGGTTGGGCCGCAGTCTACCTTCCTCACTACCCTTAGGATCTCTCTATTTTCCTTTAATCCCTAGAGAATCTAGCCTGAGACAAATCTTTTTCTCTTCATGTTTCTCCCACCCTGCAAATCTTTCTTTCTCCCATCCTCAACTGTGGGGATTAAGACTGTGGAAACAAAAGCCATGAAGGCAAATGTTTTCTAAGGAAACAAATTTTGTTTCTGCCACACTATATACTTCCTCCTAGGCAATATACATTGAGCCTTCTCCCTGCTTGTTGGGAGGGAAAACGAAGTATTTTAGGGTAGGATAGGCCCTCATTTGTCTTGTTTTAAGTGATACTACAGAGGTAGATACCTAGAATAAGGTGGGTAGACATCTAAAGTTACTATCTCAAAATGTTATTTAGTCATATATGCCTTTTATAATTGAACTCTTACAGCCTTAGGAATAGGGATTATTACCCCCATTTTCAGTTGGGGGAACTGAGGCTCTGAGAGAATAAGTAGCATATTGTACAGATAATAAGTATTGGTTGAAATAATTGAACTTACACAGGATTTAACAGTTGCTAGGTAATAAAACTGGGAATCATAGTCTAAAACTCAAGCTCTCCACTTGACCTCACTGTTTAAAGAGATTTGATAGTTTGGCTCCAAATGACTACTTGCAGTCTGACATTGAATTTTATCACTGAATTCTCTAGACACTATTATTTCTTCTTTTCATACTGAAAAAAATAAGGATGATCAATTGCATTATAAACATGAGTCTGAGGCTTCTCGTGTGCTCTGCAAGTCAGGAAAAGTGGAAATCTGTGTAAGGGTGTGTAGATGCCGTGGAATCTGGAGTTATTTTTTTAATCTCCTTGGAACAGACTTTGCCATGGTGGCTTGATTTGCAGAAGGCTGAGTTGGAGCCAATGTTGGGAGGAGGGATTGAGTCTGGCAGGGGCAGTATTGTCCTTTCCAGGGGAGTGGCCTTCCTGGTTGCTGGAATTTAGGATGTTAGACTTTTCTGCGACATTTATCTGCTTCTGTCCTCCCAGTAGCTGTGGCCGGGTGGGCTGTGTCCCACTGCACTTGGTTCATAAATTACACTCTCTCCTCAGTGTTTACCTTATCCACAGGGAAGCCAGGTCATATCAGCAAAAAGGTAAATTTACCTTTTGCAGCTGACATCTTTTCTTCTAATGCTTTTATTCCGTGTAATCCCAGAGGTCCCACCCTGCCTGTGTTTCCTCCCTCATCAGAATGTGCTCCTCAAAGTGTTACCATCAGTCATTCATACCTTCCATCAATTCACCTAAATTTACCAGGATTGTATTTGTATTATCTCATTTAGTAAACATAATAACAGCTCTTAGACTTAGGTATTATTATTATGCAATTTTACAGGTGAGGGCATTGAGGATTTGCAGTGCTAGGTGATTCTTCCCGGTTTACTTGGTTAATAGGTGGTGGGACAAGAAATTTGACCCAGGAGTTTCTGACTCCAAAATCCTCTCTAGTTGCCTTCTGGCTCCTTTCATGCTTGCCTCTGAGATCTCAAAGACAGGTCAGAATACCACCTCTGGAAATTAGTGAATTCCCAGTAAGGACAGAGAATGTGGATTAAGCAGAAGAGGTGTGGAATATTATTTAGACGAGGTTATATATGTGCCCGTTATGGAGTAAATGTTTGTGCCCCACCCTGCCACTTCACAGGTTACAGTCCTAATCACCAGTGTGATGGTATTAGGAGGTGGAGCCTTTGGGAGGTGATTAGGTTTAGATGAGGTCTTGAGGATGAAGCCCCCATGATAGGATTAACGTCCCTCACAAGAGGAGGAGGAGACTCCAGAGCTCTCTGTCTTCTCCATCTGAGGATACAGGGAGAAGGCATCCGTTTGCCAGCCATGAAGCAAGCCCTCACCAAGGACTAAATCTGCCAGCACCTTGATCTTAGACTTCCCAGCCTCCAGAAATGTGAGAAATAAATGTCTGTTATTTAAGATGCTGTATTTTGTTACAGCTGCCTAAGCTAAGACAGTGCCCCACCCTAAAATATCACCAGCCCCAAACTCTTATCTTCCCAAGAAATCATTTAGGATTATATTCTTTGGGGCCAGGTTTTGCATTCTAAGAGTTCAGATTCCCATGTGTACTTGTGTGTATGTTTATATCAGAGACCATCATGCCTTTAGCCATTGCCAGCCAGCTAGCTACCATTTGAGCTGGAATGAATTTTTGAACCAGTGCCTAAGAGATGGAATACAGATAGACTCACCTTCTGGGGCAAGAGGAGGGAGAAGTGAAGGGTGTGCAAGGAGCAGGGTAAAGCGCTCTCTACAGGAGGCTCCCTTCTCCCCTATTAACTTATCTTTTGATACAGATAGTTGGCAGCTGTATTTTGAGGCCTGACGGAAATAGGAAAATTCTGTAGATATGTCAGGAAGAAGGGTTGCCTGCCTAGCAGTGATCAAAGTGGAATCTGTCGTTAGTGCTGTGATTTATACCTAAGCAAACAGGCAGTCTGGAAAAGGCCGTCTAATTATGTACTACTGTACTGTCAACCTTTCCTTGTTTTGATGTCTTCTTTTCGCCCCACAAATAGACTTCATTCTCCAACTTTCAGAAAAATACTTTGTAAGCTATAGATTTATTTCCTTTTTCCGTAATTTTCAAACTTTCCAAGAATTGTATCCTCCTCCCACTTTCTCACTGCTCTTTGGACTTCTCATCCCCTTATAATTGGACTTCTGCCTTCACCTTCCCACTAAGAACTATTTCACTGAGAATATTAGGAAACAAAGCACAAGAAAACTGTCAACTGTCATGCCCAAGGACATTTTTCTGCCTCATGCTACTAAACCATCTGCAGCATCTGGCTCTGAGGATTGTATCCTCCTTCTTGAAATTCTCTCCCACCTCAGATGCTGCTGTAGTACTCTCTTCCTTCTCCTCTTTTGTTCAACACCTTCAAGTATTTTTTCATTGTATGTACTAGTTTTCTAGGGCTGCCGTAACAAAGTACCGCAAACTGGGTGGCTTAAGCAAAAGAAATTTATTGTCTCACAGCTCTAGAGGCTGGACGTCTTAAATCAAGGTGTCCGTGTCCCTGAGTTGGTTCCTTCTGAAGACAGTTAGGGAAGAATCTGTTCTCCTTGGCTTGTCGACAACTGTTTTTACTTTGTGTCTCTTCACATTGTCTTCTCTCTATGCATTTCTTTCTCTGCATCCAAATTTTCCCTTTTTTATAAGGACTTCAGTCATTTGGGATTAGGGCCACCCTAAAGACTACATTTTAACTTGATCACCTCTATAAAGACCCTGTCTCTAAATAAGGTCCCATTCTGAGGTACTGGCAGTTAGAACTACAGCATACCTTTTTTGGGGAGTGATATAATTCAACCTTTAACACTCAACAAACTTGTTTTGGTTTCTGTAATTCAACTGACATTGATCTAGGAGTTGATAGTTTAGATATAAAATTACCCAGTGCCTACCTTCAGAGGAACACAGAGTCTAGTGGGTAGATGAACCCAGTCCTTGATTGTGTCTTGGACCTGACAAGATAGAGAGTTAACACAACTTCTTGGATGGCTCTACGGCTCAACCCTGGCAATTCCCGAGAATGAAAACAAAAGACTGTGAGAAATCCTGGAAGAGGGAGTGTGATTGTGACAGAAAGTATAGGATATGACAAGCAAAGGTAGAGAAAGGCTAGGTGCCATAGTCAGGAAGAGTCCCGATGTGCACTTTGCTGTCACACTGCCTGGAATGGCTAATGGGTGCTTGTTTTCCCCACCATAGTGGAATAGGAAAACATCTCAACACCAGCCCCAGTTTGGTGGTGGAGGGGTTTGAGGGATAAAAACCTCGGAGAAGGGTGGGGTTTGGAGCAGGTAATCACAGATGCAGGCTGACTGGCCTGGTTTCAGGCATTTTCTTCTTTTACCTCCTCACACTTTCAGGTCTAGGCAGTTATAGCTGAAAGGTAAAACCTTTCAGAGAAGAGCAGTGCTTGGACCTGAGGAATGGAGTGGCTTTCTCAGGCACAGGACCACCTGATAAGCAGAAAACAGTGAGAGGTGATCAAACCCAGACTGTGAACACATTACCAATCAAGATAGCTGGTACCTCCAGGGGAAGAAAAAGTCACAGGCTAAGTAATCAAATAGTGAACAGCATAACCAAGAAAAAAGACAAAACAGCCTATATGGAAGCAGAATAGATGGAACAGAGATATCAAGAATTTAAGATACACATAATGATTACCTTTAAGGGGATAAGAGGAGATACTGTAAGATGAAGCAGGAACAAACATGTTTGCTTATAGAGACCTGGGTGTACATCATTATGGAAATGGGAAATTTAAATGTGATAAGTGTAACTATAGAATGCTACATGAGAGTAGGAAGCCACGAATTTGATGTAAAATACCAATTTGATTTTCACCAAAAGAAATAAAAAGAATTAGCTGGCAAAAGAAAGAAATAAAAAAGATTTCAACACAAAAGTATTTATGTAACCTAAAAGCTCACCTATTCATAAAACAAGGCTACATTTTATAATAATATAAGCAGATATAAGAGCATATATCAAACACATTACATAACCACCTACTGGGCAGTTGGTGGGAATGAGAGTAGGGATTCAGGAAAGGGGTGAAAAAATAAAAAAGAGGGGAACTCAATTCTCCACATTGAGGCAAAACATATTTCTTCTACCTCTCTGACCAAACCTTTTTAGGTTTCTACCTCTTACTAGCACTTAAATAATGACGTTCTAATCATTGACTCTTTTCTCTTATTGCTTGGTAAGCATTTCAGCACACCCAGGATGTCAACAGTAACCTATTGCCAAATGAGCATCTCTAGCTTTCTCCTGTTTCCTGGTCTTGTGATTCCACCTGGTTGCTAGATTCCCCCACCCTAAGGCCTTAAGTGCAGTGAGCACAGCTCCAAGCTTCTGGATCTTGCAGAAAACATGGTCTACAGAAGTGGTGGCCAGAAGCTTGTTTTTGTTTCCAGTCTTCTAAAGTTGTCTGTAATTTCAGATGTGGTACATTCAGGTAAAAAATATGAGGGAGAAGAAGGTACAATACTGACAGAGGTCAAACATTCTCCATTTTATGGTTTTCCTGACAACTGGCTCTGAGACTTCCTGCTGCCCCCAAATGGGATTAATCACTGAACTGCTGGGAATATCCCTTCGGGGCTTTGTAGAGGTGTCCTCAGAATGTTGTCCAGATTGTCTTAGGACTGGTTGCTGCAACATGTTTGGCCCAGTATGCTTGAGCATATGTGTATATATATGTAAGCAAACATTTTGAGTTGGGATAAATATTAGCTGTCAAAAATTTTGCAGTTATCAAACTCTTCAGAGCCTTAAGGTTTCCAAGTGAAGCTTCAGGAATGGGCTTCTGGACTGTCCACCTCCGTTGGGTTAAAAGCGGAGGAAGAGCTTTGTTTAAAAGCGGAGTGCTTGAGAGCACAGACCCTGGAACTGGATCCTTTCATAGACCCACCATGTATGGCTGCATGACCTTGGGGAAGGAAGTTTCTTAATCCCTCTGTTCTTAACTTTCTTTCCCTGGACTTACCTCATAGGATTTTGTGAGAATTAAGATGAGTAAAATACACAGGAAGCATTTAGAACTAAGATATCTGCAGAGTGCATGTTCAGTGAGCACTCTTATCGTTGCTGTTGTTATTATGATTTATTTCAGATAATGGGATGTGGATAAAATTTGAGAATGAGATTTTTATAAAAAGTTTAGGACTTAACACTTTCCAGTTCTTTCCATAATTTCATAAATGGGGGGGGGCTGTGATTCACACATAATCACACAGTTAATAGTAGAGTGAGAATAAGATCTTGGGGTCCCTGACTCTTAACAGAATGCTCTGTTCCCCTACCCTCCAACCTTTATCAAGTTTGGACATCCCACTTTCCTTCCTACATTTGTCATTACTCCGTAGATCACAAGTGACAGGAAACTATTCAAACTGCTTGAGCAAAACAAGAATTTCTCTAGCCTTGGTCATCTCTGTTTTCAGATTTACTAACTCATATCTCCTTAGTTTACCATCTCCCACCACCTTCCCACAGAAAGATCTTTCCTCCTAATTATGGCAAAAATCCAACAACTCACTCCCATGCTCTTATAGGTCCAGTGTGTGGAGTGTGTGTGTGTGCATATTATTGAACCAGTTATTGTAGCCAAGGGGCCCAAATCTTCTGACTGCCCAGAAATGGATCAATGCCCAATCCTGGAGCTGCAGAGTGGGTTACTCCTCAGTACATCTTACAGTGGTATTGAGTGCAAGAGAGGTTGCTCCCAAAGGAAAACTGAGAAAAGAAGAATGATTATTGGGAAGGCAAAAACAACAGAAGTCCTCCTTATTTCCAAAAATTGTCTTAACCTCAAAAGAACTAAATACCTCAGAGAAAACAGTCCTATAACTTTAGAAATCTGGGCCATTTCACTTTACATTGTCAACCGTTGACTGCTGGTTAAGTTCAATTCACCCTCATCCTTTCCTCCCCCTGGTGGCTGCTAGGTCTTTCCTCCTGCATGGCTGGTGAGCGCTTGTTCTTTTCTTTCAACCAATGATTGAGATTATTAGGAGGGTACTTTCAAAATAACCATCTAAACTTCAAAATGTACTGGGAAGATACAGTGTGTAACATTTTAGGTGATTTTATATTGCCAACAATTTTCCCTGGGTCTATCAGGGCTTAGTTATAACTTGAGTTTGAGTATTGTATCTTTGAGATCCTCTGGGAATATAGCATTTCCCCCATGACTGCTAAGTGGGGTGAGCTATGGGGATGCTAGGCCCCAGTGTGTTTAGGCTGCCTTTTCCATTCCTAGTACAATTCTATATAAGACTGGCCTCTAAGTCCCTAAATAACCCAACCCCAGTCTTGGAAATTGCTCCTCTCCCCTTGTGCCATCATCACAATTAAAATGACTTGAAGCACTCCAGCTACAGTTCAGAAGTTCAGTCTTCTGGGAAAGAGGAGCAGAGACTTCCCTTGAAGGGTCCTCATTTGTAGAATTTTCTCTGCCTGCCCTGATTGCAAAGCCCCAGTGAGAAAAACCTTCTTTTTATTATGGTGAGTTTCTGGTGCTAATATATGGCAGTCAATGTTGTTTGCTATCTATTTAAATGAAACATTATTTGGCACTGCCTCCCTGAAGAGTCTGTACCACCAAAGGAAAAAAAAAAAGTGCGGTTTCACAAATCTCATAAACAGCTAAACAAATACATGCCTTTGCACACTGATAACACTTGAAATCTCTGTATTTTCATAAGTTTGTTCCATACTATTGCAAAGACAGCTATTTGTACTTATTTGTGCATGAATAATTCCTCCAGTTTCCTTGGAAGTAAAGCCAAAGGCAGACATTGGCTGCTTCTCTGCCCATCTCTATGTGTACACAGGGATCTATAAATATGAATGCTCTTATTTTCAGAGTTTGAAAATAAAACAACCAAATATTATTTGAATGAAACTGCTCTTGCTTTTAGTTCACAGCAGCTCTCTGGAAAACATGCTAATAAAACCACTGAAACAATCGCATGTTTCTTTGGAAACATCAGTATATTTAGCCTTTTCAAGAAGAGAACAAAACTGTATTGGAAACTTTAATTTGAAATACAGTGAAGCCAAACACCTACTGACAGTGATGAGTTGGCGGGGGAGGGGGGCACTTTTTTGTTTTTTTTCTCTTGCTTTGATTTCCTGGCAAGACATTATTTGTTCCCCCTTCAGCGACCATAATAGTCTTGGCATAAATTTTGCCAGGTGGGTGAAAAACCTCTGGGTATTTCTTGTTATTTTGGAGGATATTCTTAGCAATAACCAAACCAATGGTTTTCTTAGAGGGCTACCTCTGGAAAGTGAGGAGTCCTTCCTGAGCCAGGATCCAGGCAAACATTTCTGTCTCTTCTTCCCCCATCCCCAAGACACTCAGTGACCTTGAATCCCTCTTCCGCCTGTTTGCAGTCCCTTCCTGTTCAAGAAAAAGATTGTGTAAGGAAGAGCTTTCAGAGTAAAGAGAGATCTTTGAGGACTCTGGGAAGGCTTGTAGAGGAGCCTCCTTGAAATAGTTGACCTAGAACTCTTACCTCCTCTGGGAGCTTTTGTCTTAAAAGCTTTGGCTATGGAATGAAAAGTTTTGTCCCCAGCGAAAGGAATTCCTCTTTGAGTAGGATGAGGGGACTGTTTGTGTGTTGGGAGTCTTTTCCCAGAGGAAGAGACCTAGAAGAAGAAATAACATAAGCATAATAAATAGAGCTGGTGAAAGCTGGGATTTCCAGGTGACTGCTCCAGTGCTCTAAGGGTAGCCCTTGGGGTTAGGAGCTAAAACACCTCACTTTGCACCTGATTTAATAACTACCCCGAGGGAAGAGTTGTTCTGGCTGATTGGATTAAAGCATGAAAGCATGAAAGAAGCTATCAGTAAGGATCCTAAATAACAGTCAAGTCCCATTTCACCATCAAGATACCAATACTAAAATACATCTGATCCGACTGGTATGTTCATTTTTATCCATTATCATAGCTTCCTAATGAAGGCTTATCTTAAAATGTATGGACATTAAAGAGGAAAAGCAAACCAGTGGAACATTTGAATTTGGTTTTAGGAAACTGTTCATTTAAAGTTTCCTTTGTTGTTATTTTTCTCAAAAATGTGAATATGTTGCAAAATTTTAAATGAAACATTATGTTTGAAACATGTCTCTAGAGCAGGATACCATTGGTAGTAATTTTCTTTCCTCTGGAAATGATAATAGGTGTCACTAAGCCATCCTTCCTTATTCCTTGCTGGCTTCTGAGGCGCTTATGAGAAAGTCTGAAATAATTTACCATGGCTTACCAGGACTTCAGCATTGGGCACTGCAGAGCTGTTAGCCTCTTTGTTCTCACATTCTAGTTACCGTGCTGTCTTTCAGCACCTGGAGTCTGCCCTGCTTCCTCCTGCTTCCGGGAATCCACATGTGCTATTTCCCTGGCCTGGAAACTCTTAGCCCCACTGTTCATCTAATGAACAGCCCCACTGTTCATTCTCACTTCTCCAATTTCAACTTAAACTTCAGGTCCTCTCCCTGGACCACAGAAGAGGCTGGTTCCCTTGTGACTTATGCCCCTAATATTCTATCCAATTTTTGACCCTCTTCCTATATTTATAGTTATTTTTTCATTATCTTTGTCATCAGAACACAAGCTTCATGAGGGCAGGCATTGTATATATATATATTTTTTCTTTTTTCTTCTTTGCAGCTGTCGGCACTAGACTTGGCACGTAATAGTCAATAAATGTTTGTTGGGCAAACTAAGTGCCTGTGACAAGATCAAGTACTTTTGTAAAATTTTTAGTAAAAAGCCTTTTGTTCTGTTTCCTTTTAAAAAAAAAAAAGTGTTCACATAGGATTCTGCATCATTTATGTGTGAGAGTTAGGGGCCAAGAAAAGGGTAAGCAGATATGACAAATTAAAAATGATGGTGTCATTTTCAATGTAATTAGTTCAAAATAGGCTCCATTCTCTTTCCAGTATGACCTTAAGGAGACTCCTGATTGCTCATGGTGCTTCCTAGTCATTAGTTCTAAGACCATCATTGTGAGTCTAACAATAAAATATTTCAAGAATGGGCTTTGGCTTTACATTTGTCTTTTAGAATGGTCTGTGCTAGAAACACTGATTTTATCACCCTGCTGTCCCCCCTTCCTCCAGTCTCCAGGATATTTAGTTAGATCTGGATAGAATGGTCCAGAAATTTTGATTGACCTGACAGTGAAGCTTAGACTGAGCGAAAAATTCTTAGTCCCGTTGATTTGATTATAATGACTCCAGACTCCCATGAAGTCCAGAATATAAACTAGTCGAATTTTTTTCATTGCAGTATAATTGTTTTACAATGTTGTGTTAGTTTCTGCCACACAGCAAAGTGAATCAGCCATATGCATACACACATCCCCTCCCTCTTGGACCTCCCTCCCCCCACCCCATCCCACCCAACTAGGCCATCACAGAGCACTGAGCTCAGCTCCCTGTGCTATACAGCAGGTTCCCACTAGCTATCTATTTTACACATGATAGTGTATCCATGTCAAACCTAATCTCCCAATCCATCCCACCCTTCCCTTCCCCGCCCCCATGTCCACACATCCATTCTCCTCATCTGCCTTTCTATTCCTGACCTATAAATAGGTTCATCTGTACCATTTTTCTAGATTCCACATATATGCATTAATATACGATATTTGTTTTTCTCTTTCTGAACTATTCATATTTAAGTAAATCCTGTGCATCAACTCTTAGGCCACTGGAAGGGGAAGGTGGCACCAGGTGTTTAAAGCCTAACAGTAGGTCTGCCAGGCTAGTGGCTTTACTTGGACCTCGTCCACAACAGCAAGCACTTTCTTCATCCCTTGGAATCAGGCCAGATGCCTGGACTTCCCTTTTGCTGGAAATGGTCATCCCAGCTGCAAAAGGATTCATTTTACTCTTGATTTAACCTTAATTCTTCCTTAAGTCTTTGCTCTATACTCTTAGCTCCATTAGAGCTTTTCACCATTACTGCAGTTTTATTCTGAACCATTAAATTTTTGCATTCTAATCAGCACTTAAATGTTATTTTATCAATGTTTTAGCTTCTAAAATGTTTTTGAAGTATGTGAGTAGTCTATATACATAGCCTTAAATCTCCAAAGATGGTAGTCACACTGAATCGAATGACATTTTTTAATGGAAAGTTACACCTTTGAAAATTTACATAGGAAATAATGCTTTGATCAAGTTGAGGATAAGCATTTTAATAACTTACCTGGATGGTGCAAAAATTTACAGAAAAAGGAAACCTCCCTTTTCATCCCTACTCCCTGCCTCTTCTTCCCCATCCAAGCTTATTTTAGTATTAATAACTTTATAGAAAGGGTGAGGTGATAATTGAAATTATCAATTTATGATAATTTCATCATCTTTGCAGCACTTATTGAACTTGCTCAGAGAAGTTAGAATCATTTAGGCCTAAGAAGATACACTTTCAGACAAGCATTCGTTTATCAGCAAAGCATTCGTTAGGAATAAAACCCATGTACCCATCATAAAACACCGAACAAAAATTTTGTATGCCCTCATATATTTCTGAACTTGTTTTAGGCATTGGAACCTTCTGATTGATCGAACTGTCATCTGGAGCCATATTGGTTTTTAATCCTGAACATTGATCAAGCATTAACTGTACACCAGGCACTGTTCTAGGTTTGGAAGTTTACAGTGTATAGACACATTCCTTGCCCCGGGAACTCATTGCTTGTAGTCTACCCAAGGCACTTAGAATAATCCTTGTGTGAGCCTAGGTCATGCGGAAGTAAAATGAGGTCACATATGGCTGTGGTCTGAGAGTTCCTGACGGTGTCTCCCTGGGTTACTCTAAAGGGCATTATGGCATTTTAAGAGATGAGAAAATTTTGTTTTATAACTGGAAACACAAGCATGAGGACTGTCTCCAAGTGAATGCATAAAGCTGACGGCAACTTCTTTGGCCTTTGCTTCAAGTCTCCTGTTTCCGTTTCTGTGCAGACTCTCTGAATAAGCTCACGTCACCACAATTTTATCTGGGTAATTACTTCCCCTCTTTTTTCTCATTTTAATCATGACAGAGGAAGGACCAAGTGCATCCAGAGTGCATGGACAGTTCCTTAGCATAAGAAGGGCGATTTAAAATTGGAAATTAAGATTTTAAAGAAAGGAAGCTATTTTTTGACTTATGAAAAATTCACGTTGTGCAAAGCCTTCTAGAATTAAATATTTGTATAAATTTGGTAGTGTCTGGATTTATTTATTTATACACTGCCTTTTTTTAGAAATGATTTCAAGCAGACTAAAGTGATACATGAAATACCCCCAAAATAACATGGGTTAAAGTGGGATAAAAAATAAAAACAGGGATGAACACAAAGTGGCTTTAGAATAAGCCCAAAGACAAATGCTATGGAGACACCACACACCTACAAAAGGTAGATAATACTTGTATCTATTCCTATTCCTGACACCAAGTTAGCACAGAATAAATGATAATTGGCTTAGAAAAACACTTATGTGTAATTACCGTCTCTTCCTGATTTACTGAATTGAGTTTTGTGGGTTGGTCCTCCTCAGGGGTAACTAAGTAGACAGATTATTTTCTGTTTTCTGTCAAACTGTTCAGAAGATTGTAAGCTCTTTGGAACAGCAGCTTGTTTTTCTTTATAACTGTGGCATCTGACAGAGTATGCAGCATATACTGGGTGCTAAATAAACACCGATTGATTGGCCGAGTAAATGAGGAAATTAAGAAATGTGAATCAGGTGATTTGCCAAGTTGAGGCAAGCATTAATTGTTTTGTTCAGATTTTTAATGTTTTTGTTTGATTGTGACTAAGTGACATTCTTGGACTCCAGCATATTTTAATTTGCAGTATTATATCTGGAATAAAGATAGACATGTAAACTGAAGAAAAATATTCCTAGACATCACTTGGCAATTAATATATACTATTCACTCTTTTAAAATACAAACTTAATGTGTAGAAATAACATTTTAATATCTCTTACTTAAGAAAGCCTTATAGAGCTGATTTACAATAACTAAATTTTTTAAAGAGGCTCTGAAAAGCCTGTTTCACATTTTCTAGAATGTAGAGCTGGAAGGAAACTTCCAGAATTCCTCATTATTCCCCTTTGCCACCCTTGTTCTGCAGATGAAGAGATAGACCAGATAGCTGACATTTTTATGCAATGTAGTGATAGCAGAATCTGGGTGGGACCTCTGAGTAATCACTGATTTGCCGCCTAGGGATTTTTCCTTTTGATCAAACCATAGCCGGACCATCATTCCTTTTTACCACCTACTTTAGTCAAGTGATAAGGTTATCTCAGAAAATGGAACTGAATAAAACATTAGGAATTGCATGAGGTGATAGTAGAAATGTAAGGGTCTATGTAATTGTGTCTGGCAAGTTTTAACAGTGGTAATATATCAAGATTTTAATTTGCTTGGTGATGTATCTGTTCACCCGTAAGGTAGATCTAGCTTGAGTTTGTTATGATTTACTACCACTGGTGATCACTTTGATTCAATAGCTGATGTTCTTACAGAAATTCAGAAACAGGTGTTTGTGATTCAGCAATGTTTCCAGCATCTAATTCGGTATGCAAGGAGGTTGTGTATCATATTTATAGGAACTCCATTACATTCATAATAGGGTGAATATTTTCCCTGGGCAACATCTTAAAGTTTATCAGGGAAATTATTATGTATTCATGGCCACGTACATGCAAGTATGTAATTCTGAATTTAAATTTCTTTTCCCCCCCTTGTTCTTTCTGAATCATCTTGCTCTTTGAGAAGCAAAACAGGGAATAGCTTTTTCTTTATAAATTCTCAGCTTTGTTTTCCCACATCCCAGTGGTGGGAGGTAATGGTTTAAGCGTTTGGAAGCCATGGTAAGTGAAAATCTTCTTGGCGCCTCTGGAGAGGGGCCGATAGGACACTTAGTGAGGCCTAAATAATGCCTCTGGATGTTGGGATAAAGAGCTGGTTTAGACTCCTGGGTCCGTAGACCTTGTTCTCGCTTCAGGGCTGTGAACAAGATGCTGAAATATATTGCTGATCCTTTGCCTCAGGGAGCTGCATCAAGGCTTGAACTTGATTTACGCACATAACACCTGGAAATATTTTTATCCTCTTCGCTCCAGGCTGGATTTGAACTACTGACTTGGAGGTGAAGTGTTCTACAGCTCAGATCCAGTCCCTGGAGTCAGCTAAGCTCTTTCCCATACATTTTTCATTGTGCTGGGTTCTGAAAAGTGACGTTAAATGGTCTGGAGGAAAAATATGATGATGTTGCTGCTGTTGGCATTGATGGCAATACTGATGTGATGTAGTTTGTCTAGAGTTCTTCTATTTTATTAAGATAAAAAATAAAAATTAGCCAATATACCATAAATTTAAAAAAAGCAAAATGGTAGGCCACAATCTACATAAAGAGGGGACAGTTTGGCGACACATTTCTGCACAAAAGAAACAGATAACTTCTTCTAAAGAGGCTTTTCAGCACTGTTATTCATAAATGTGTGTTCAATAGATAGTCTAATTGCCTCATTTGTAGTGGCAGGACACGCTGGTTTCCTTTCACGTTATTTACCCATCTGCTGAGTTTTGCAGTAGACAGTGAGACTGCATTTCAAACCTGAGGGCTGCTTGTCTTAAACATTGCTTCTGTCTCCATGACAAGTGTTTTATTGTCACTTCTGTCTGGATTCCTATTTTGTTCAGTCAGTTGTCTGTTTTTGCAGAGTTCACAAGTTTCAGTGAAGGCTCTGAGAATGTTTTTCAAACCCTTCAGTTAAAGTAGTTCTTCAAGGGCTTCCCTGGTGGCGCAGTGGTTGAGAGTCCGCCTGCCGATGCAGGGGACACGGGTTCGTGCCCCAGTCCGGGAGGATCCCAAATGCGGCGGAGCGGCTGGGCCCGTGAGCCATGGCCGCTGAGCCTGCACATCCGGAGCCTGTGCTCCGCAACGGGAGAGGCCACAACAGTGAGAGGCCCGCGTACCACAAAAATAAATAAAATAGCTCTTCAAAAATCAACTAGTATGTTCAAGGGACTTCCCTGGTGGTCCAGTGCTTAAGACTCTCTGCTTTCACTGCAGGGGGCAAGGGTTTGACCCCTGGTCAGGGAACTAAGATGCCACACAGCCAGAAAAAAAAAAAAATCAACTAGTATGTTCTATATTCCTTTATGAGTGAATAAGATAAACTGGACACAATTCTGTGACTTATTCCTGTGAAGTGAAATACAATAATTTACATATATATAGCATTTCCCTTTCATTCATATCAATCCACAAGCTACAGTACTTGGTTAGATAGGTAAGGCAAACCTATTAATTAATTCATTAATTCCTTTATTTATCGTGCATTTATTGAGCACTGATGTGTCAGGCATTGGGCTAGGTTCCAGGGATAAAAATATGAAAAAGCACCATCCTTGTCTTGTAGAAGCTTCTACATATTCCCTTCTGGTGGAATCTAACAAAATCTAATACTGTAAAGTAAGTATGTACAAAGTGTAGATGGGGAAGCAGGGAAGGATTGTTAAAGTCTGCTTGGACTTTAATAGGAACAGGAAAAGATTTCAAAAAGAACAAGAATTTAGGGTAAGATGTAAAAAGAAAATTGTTTTCCACACTGGTTAAAGGAGGATATCGAAGTTGGAGTACTATTACCATTGTTTTAGGGATGAAGAAACTGAGGTTAACAAAATTAAAATGCTTCTCAAGGGCATGAGGCTGGTAGATGAGATTTCAAGTACTCGGACTAGATGTTTCATTCTTTTTCCATGACACCCCACTACACCAATCAACAACACATCTGGATTTTTCAAACCTTCATAATTCTATAAAAGCAAGAGGTATATATGTTCATCTTGCTTGCATATGAGAAGGCATTTGAAGTCTTAGGGAGAGAGAGAGAAATCTAACTTCTATTTGTAGTTTTTACTTTGCATATTACTTTTACTGATATATAAACCATATATAATGAAGTCTTAATCTTAAGTGGATAACTTGATGAATTTTTACTAAGTAGACATGGCCATAATCAAGAATTAGAGCACTACAAACTCCACAGTCTTCCTCAAGTCAACTCTTAGTAATTACACCACATATAAATTAACCACTCTTCTGTCTTCTCTACAAATAAATTAGTTTAACATGTTTTTCAGTTTTATAAAAATGGAACCACGTAATATGCACACTTTTGTGTCTGGCTTTTTTCCTCAATATTATGTCTGTGAGATTCACCCAAGTCACAACATGTAGTAGCAATTTTGTTTATCATTGTTCTATAATATGCCATTGTAGGAATATACCACACTTATTTATTCTCTTGTCTATGAACATTTGTGTTATTTCCAGTTTGAGTCTATTATGAATAATATTTTTAAGAACATTGCGGGCATATCTTTGGTGAACATATGGGCATATTTCTGTTGGGTATACCCCAGGAGAAGACTTTCTGGTTCGTAGAATATGTATACATCCAGCTTCAATAGTTTTCAATACAGTCCAATTTTTCAGTATGTTTTATTATGACTAGTAATTTACTTGTGTCTTGTTTAGTAAATCTTTGCTTGCCCCAAGGTCATTAATATATTCTCTATATATTCTTCTAGAATTGTTGTTTTATCTTTCACATATAGGTCCACAATCTATCTGGAATAGATTTTTGTGTATAATGTGTAGTGGGGTGAAGTTGCATTTTCCCTTCATGTGTATGTGCAGTTGATCTAGTGCCATTTATTGAAAAGACCATCTTTTCCCTACCATATTATAGTAGCACTTTAGTCAAATATCAGGAGATCGTGAAAGTTCAATTCTAATTCTAGGTTCTCCATTCTGTTTCACTGATACCTAATTGTCTATCCATGTGCACAGTGCTTCCTTGATTACTAAAGATTTGTAGTGTCTTAATATCTGGTACTATAAAGCTTCTCATTTTGTTGTTCTTCAAGATAGTCTTTCCTATTCTTGGCTCTTGCCATTTCCACAAATAAAGCTGGAATTTTTTTTAAAACATCTTTATTGAAGTATAATTGCTTTACAATGGTGTGTTAGTTTCTGCTTTATAACAAAGTGAATCAGCTATACATATACATGTATCCCCATACCTCCTCCCTCTTGTGCATCCCTCCCACCCTCCCTATCCCACCCCTCTAGGTGGTCACAAAGCACTGAGCTGATCTCCCTGTGCTATGTGGCTGCTTCCCACTAGCTATCCATTTTATGTTTGGTAGTGTATATATGTCCATGCCACTCTCTCACTTCATCCCTAAAGCTGAAATGTTAATTGGGATTGTCCTGAATCAGTTTGGGAAGAAATAAAGTTTTGTAATAATGCTTATCCCAATCCATAATGTGATATATCCTTCTATGTATTTAAGTGTTAAATTTTTTTCACTATGTTTCTTTTCTGTATGGCAGTTTTAGACATTTTTCCTTTAATTTGTTTCTAGGCATTTGAGGATTTTTTTATGCTATTGTAAAAGTTCTGACTTAAAAACCCTTCCTAATTATATGCTTCTATTATATATATAATTTACTGATTGTTAATATTGAGCTTATAGTGAGAAACGTTGTTAAATTTATTAATTTGTTGGTTATAGTTTAAGAAGTTTACAGTGAACATAATTACATCATCTGTGAATTAGAGCAGTTTTCTTTCTTCCTGCTACAGACTGAGTGTTTGTATCTCTCCCTCCAAATTCATAATGTTTAATGTTATGGTATTAGGAAGATGTGCCTTTGGGAGGCGATTAGGTCATGAGAGTGGGCCTTCATGAACAGAATTAGTGCCCTTATAAAAGAAATCCCAGAGAGCTCCCTTCCCCCTTCTGCCATGAGAGTACCAGGATGTGGGCCCTCCCCAGACACCAATTTGCCAGTGCTTTGATCTTGGACTTTTAGCCTCCAGAACTGTGAGAAATAAATTTTTGCTGTTTATAAGCCACCCAGTGTGTGGTGTTCTGTTTTAGCAGCCCAAAAAGACTAAGACAGTTTCTGAGACTTATTATGTTTTATTTTTATTTCTGATTGCACTGCCTAGCACCTCCAGTGAGTGATAAAGAGTCAGTAATAAGGACATCCTTGTTTTGCTCCTCATCTTAGGCAGGAAGAAAGTTTTTAATATGTCACTATGGAAGCCTCTTATTAAATATGACGTTTATTGTAGAAGGTTTCCATAATCTATAATCAGATTAAAGATGCTCCCTTCTATTCCTAGCTTGCTAAGGGTGGAGTATCTACTAGGTAGATAAATTATCCCTTCTTCTGGGAGAAGCAGATGAAAGTTGGCAAAAAGTTCTAGAAATGTTATTCCAATATGGCTCCCTCCTGGCTAGTGGCACACAGGGGAACAAGGAATTTGCCATAACAAAGAAGTAGAAGAAGAGGAGAGAGGCCTAAGTAGGGATAGACAAAGGAATTTCTTCTCTTTCTTTTTCTTTCCTGAGTCACATTTCTTCTACCATCAGCCTCTCAATGGGTCTGACTCCTCTCAACATTTTTGTGTCTTTTTTCTGCTTAAGTTTTACTATAGATTGCAGTTCACATGTGCCCTGGATAAAATGAATAGAGAAGCATTCTTCTAGTCATTTCAATCTCCCTTTCATCTGGGAAATCATTTTTAATTTGCTGTGTGGGTGACTGGTGACCAGCTCAGCCAATACTGTCCCATGGGCCACTGTAGCAGATGCCCATTGACCTCACATCCAGGACAACAAGATAAGCTCTGGTGCTTCACAGCTCCCCTCTGGAACTCTCTGTCCCAACCCCTTACATTTTCTAATAACAACTGTGCTGTTGCCATCTCAGTGATTAACAAAGTATCAAACCATTCCCCTGGAACCTTCTAGAATTGCCTCTCATGGGACATCTGATGGATCTCTACTTCACAGATGGTTTATCAGCACATCAAGTAATAACTTGCTCTTCTGTCTCCATTCTCCAGGGTACATTTTAGAGGAAAAAACCCTCCAGGTCATATGATAGGTGTTTCATCTTTGTTAAAACAAGCACCTGGCACTGAATCTTTATAATATTAGCTGCATGCTGAACCAGCCTATCCCTGGGTTCACTCTGAGAGTCTATAACACCACATTAGCTTGAGGTTTCTTATGAAAGCTCAAAATTATTTATTTTCTCTGTGTATATTCTTGGCATATTTCTGCCTAGAGGAAGAACAAAATCAATAAGTCCTACAGTTTTATTAAGTTTCTTAAAGAGCAGGATATCTGATCTGTTGGCTGGAGTTGGTTAATCACCATCCTGTATGAATCCACCTTTGGATGATAGTTTTTCCCACACATTTTTCAGTTGACATTAGTAATAGTGTTGTCCAACTTGAAAACCTTATTTAAAGAATAATTGTTGCTCCTGGCCACATGTCAATGCCTCTTGGTGTAGCCCAAGACAGCAAAAGGTAAAGAACATTCTCCTACACACATAGGCTGTACTTTTAGTCTGCCACATACTGTCGTTCAATCTCTCTTCTGTTTTCTGAGGGTCTAATTGTGGCAATCTTAACTACAATTTAGCCTACACCAGTTTGCAATAAAAGTCAAGTGAGATCACATGACATGTATCCAATTTCACTCTAATATGGAGGATTCTGTACGCAGGACTTGGGATAAAATGAAGCACATTGTCCTCAGGTTACTGTGCTCTACTGGGGAACATCAGCAGGAGCTCGCACAAACCCCTCGACCTTAGCTGGACTCTCAGTGCTGCCTGGAGTCATTCTCCACGCAGCTAGTCAGCTGCTTTTCCCTCTTGTCTTCATGGCTATTCCGATCTTTCATTCCTTTTTTCAAATTCCTTCCTCTGCCCCATCTTCTCTTGCTCTCAGCACATAAATTTGCCTTTTTATTCATTCAGAAAAACAAGAAGTCACTCACCCCCACAACCCAAAGCCACCTATAACATGTATTTCCACCAAGACCCATGCTTTCACAGTCTTTCCTATTTCTCACTGCCAAAGTCTAATTCACCTACCTAACTACCTGTCTTGGAGTTTGTCTTCTGACTAGATAGAGACCTTGGGCCATCAGCCAAGGTCTTTGCTTTATATTCTGTTTGCTCCCTTCAAATATAAACATGTTCTTTTAAAAAAATTCCTCTGACCCCCCCCATCACCCTCTAGCTACTGTTGTATATCTCTTACCCTTTGCAGCCAAACTTCTTGAACAGCCATTTACATTCCCCATTTCCCTTCCTCACTGGCCATTTACTGTTCATCTGACAACAATTTGTCTTCTGTCCCCAAAACAGCAATGAAATTATTTCCACCAATTAACTTCATGTAACTAAATCCAGTGGATATTTTTCTTCTTCTTTTTAATTATCTCACAATGTTAACAACTTCCTCTTAAACTTCTCTTCTTTTGACTTTCCTAACAGTTTTCTTCTCTGGTTTTACTATTATGTCTCTGGACACTCCTCTTAATCTCCCTCGTTGGCTCCTTTTCTTGTGATCCCTCTAAAATGACAGGGTCCCCAAAGGTTTCTTCCCAAGTGTGAGTATGTTTTCCACACTGAGCTCCACAGTCACTCATATGGGTGACTCATAACGCTAAATATACAGCTCGTTCCTCTCTGCATAGTTTCATAGGCTCTCATTCACTTGAATCTCTCTTAGTCACCAGAATTCAGTATGCTCCAAACTAGTCATATTGTCCTTGTTCCTAAGCAGACTGCTTCTGTACTTAAAGAATAGCACCCAGAGGTCCAGAAGAAAATCTAAGTCATTCCTGATTTTTCCTTCTTAGCCAGTACATCTTTGCATGTTTTATCTCCTGAACAGAGCATAAATCTCTTCCTTCTCATTGTCATTGTTTTATTTCACTAATTGCCTATATAGCTTTCTAGCTGGTCTTTTCTTTCTTTGGTTTGAACCCACCAAACCTAATACACATACCATTACTAGAATGATGCTTCTAAAAGGTGGATCCGTGCTAATTTCGCCAAAACTTATCTATAGATTTGATGCAAGTCTAAAAAAAACTATGACCTTTTTCTTAAAAAAATAGATTTTAAAATGTGACTCTGAAGTAGATATAGAATAGCAAAGAGCTAAGAACAACACAGACATTTGTGAAGATTAGGGTGTAAATACTTGTTTTATTGATACCAAAGTTTACTTGAAAGCCATAATTAAGGCATGTGTTATCGCCTCATGGGTAGACAAACCAACCAACAACACATAATAGAAAACCTAGGAGACCCACTTATAAATGGAGCAATGATCTTTGACAGAGGGCTATCGCTTAGGGCAAAATAGGGAGAACAGAAACTATTCAGTATTTCAAGTAGGAAGGATTTAAACAGGGCAATAGAGTTATGTAAATTATTGAAGGGCTAGAAGTACAAAGGTTTGGGATACCAGGGTGAATTAACTTTATAATTCACTGCTACAACCATCCAGAGAGTCAGAAATATTTGGCTGCTACCCAGGGGTCAGCAAACTTTGGCACACTCCTTCAGCATTTCCAAATTGCAACCCCAAGACAGGTGACTAGCATAGGAATTCTGAGTCCATTTGGCTCCTAAAAAAATCTTCCTACCTACCCAGGTCTGTATTTCTTCTGCCATTGTTGCTGGGAATGAATCGTTTCCACCTCCTCCTCCTGTTTTCCAAATTTCATAAGTGCATTTCTCTGAGAGCATCTAAACCACATCCCAAACCTTGCTGGCAAAGAAGTTTGGAGAATTCATTTCCTAGGTTTCTAGCTTTTGTGATGAAGGGGAGAGCAAAAAGGGGAAATCGATGGGTGCCATGGGCCACAGAAAACATCTAGCATGGGGTGCATTGAAGATCAGTGGAGAAAAGAAGAACTGTTCAATAAATAGTGCTGGGACAACTGTATATCCATCCCAGAAACTGAAACTGAGTTCCTGCCTCATGCCATACACAAGATTCAACTTAAAGAGATAAGCACTTTAAGAATGAAATATAGAAGAATGTTTTTCTACTTTTGGGATAGGGAAGGTTTTGATAAATGAGGTATAAAAAGTTCTAACCATAAAAGGAATGATTGATTAATTTAATATATTAAATAACTTCTATTTACCAAAAAATACCATAAAGGAAATGAAAAGACAACAAAGTAGGAGAATGTATTTATCACACATGTAACCAGCAAAAGTTTAATATGCAGATTATAAAAAGAAACCTTTTACCAATCGATAGGAAAAACATACACACACAAATAAAATAGAAAAATGGGTAAATGACATGTAAGTGTATGGCCAATAACCATAAAAAGGTGTTTAATCTCTTCAGCAATCAGGGAAATAAAAATTATAATCAAATTGAAATATTATACTTATTATATTGGTACATATTAATAAGTAAATATTGAGTCATCTTGACTTTTCCTTCTTACCCATGTCATCTTTGTATGTTTCATCTCCTAAATACAGCCTAAATCTGTTTTTGTTTTTCTTTTCATTTTCACTGTCATTGCTTTAGTTCACAAAGTCTTGGAGAGAATATGGATCAATAAGAATTCTTATATAATGGTTTTGGAAGGGTAAATTAGAAAATCACTTTGGAAAACAAGTTGGGATTATCTTGGAAACCTGAACATGGGAACACGCTACAACTGAGTAATCCATACCTAATATATACCTAACATATAAAATGATCTGTATTCTAAGATGTTCAACTTGTTTTAATTTTTAGGAATGTTCGTACATGTGCCCAGGAGACAGGCTCTTAGCAACCAGTTTGTAATAGCCAAAACTAGAATTTTAAAAAATCCATTATCAAGAGATGGGTATATAAATTGTGCTACATTTACACAATGGAATGCTATACAGCAGTGAAAATGAATGATCCACAGCCATACTCAGTCACCTGTGAATCTTAGTAATCTGGTGTCGAGTAAAAGAGAAGTCCTAAAAGATCCTTAACAGTAAGACACCATTAAGATAATGTTCAAGCACACAAGTTAAGCAACATTTTTAGAGATAAACATTTAATAAAGCTGATTTTTAAAAGTAAACATGAAATTCAGAATAGTGCTTTATCTCTGGTTTATTGGGAAGGGAATGAGATGAGATAGAGGAGAAGTAGATGCAACTTATAAAGTGTTCAGTGGATAGTAGCTTCCAGAGTGTTACAACATAAATATGTTAATAAATTCTTTTGTATGTGACTGACATTGTATTAAACATTTAAATAAAAACTGATCTGTATTCTAAGATGTTCAGCTTGTTTTAAGAGTAAGGCTACCTTTTAATATTTATTTCATTTTTGATGTTTAACAAATACATCATGATATTAAAAAAAAAAAAAACTGCTTCCTAGCTGCTGTCATCTATCTATATCACACATGTGGTCACCCATTTGCTAAAAATATTCATTTTACCTCAGTGCCAGAATGGCTTACTGCCCACCAAAACAGAAAGCAGTGCAATGAAAGCAAATAAATCAGGAAAAACAATCTGATATACTAAACTGGGGGAAATGTAACATTCATTGCAAAGCACCTGGGGATTTTATGTGCTAACATCCAGCAGGGGAAATAAACCTGTGAAAATGACAAAGTAGAGTCAGGATCAGTCACTGGGTTTTTGGTTTTCTTTTGAAATCAGTGTATTTCGCCATTGGAGGTAGTGAGAGAGAAAGCAAAATGAAATAAAAGAGGAAATAGTTCATTATCTCTCTTTTCCCTTTCGAACAAGTTTCCAATGCCTTAGTGTTACACACAAGGCCTCTTCTCTTAAGGCCTCTGGTTCTCTGCCCGTCCAGCCCCACCTCCTGTCACATTCCTGGTCTCTACCTGCTCACACCCTTCCCATAAAGCAAACTCAACTTCCTGTGGATCCCTGAGTAGGTCCCGCTGTTTCATGCCTCTGTGCCTTTGCGGAGTCTGTTTGCTCTTCTGAAAATCCCATCCTTTCCATCTTTCCCACTGACCTCTCACTGGGAAGTCTTGCCTGGCCCTTTAGTGTGAGGGATCCCTTAGTCCTTTATTGTATAACTTTCTCGTGGTAGTTATCACAGTCCCATAGAAGTTAATTTTCCTATCTTTCCTATTAGACCTTAAGCTCTTTGCGATCAAAAATTATATCTTTTTTTAAAATAATTATACAAGTGTTACCCAGTGCTTATCAATAATATTAACTGAATCAACATGTATGGGGAAAGTACTATTTTGAGTCTGAACTCCTTTACTACCTTAACCTTTCCTCCACTCTTCCTCCCTAGGGCTGGAGTGCGCGTCCCACTCACCTCACCTAATTAACTCTTTACTTGCTTCCTCAGGAACGTTCTTTGTTCTCTATGAGTAGATGATTTTCCTCCTTGTGTGCTCTTTCATAGCACCGTTTATTTCTCTCATTGTAGTTGTGCATTTATGTCAATTTGTATCATTCTTTGAATAATGTTTGCTCCTCCAGCTAGACTGTAAGCTCTATGAGTATAGGGACCAGGTCTGCCTTTATTCATTATTGCACTTCTACTATACGCATAGTGTAGACTCTCAATAAATATTTGCTGACTGACTGACTGACTGAATGAATGAACCATGGTCACTGCTGGAATTCAGGGCATAAGAATGGACTTGTAGGGGATGCACAGCCCACTCTGTTACCTGAGTGTGTGTGTGAGGGTGACATGGCCTGTTCAAAGGATTCCATGGGCACCTGCAGTAGAGATGAAGATGGGGAGTGTAGCATGGTGCTTTTTTCAATTACTGCTCTCCCTTCCTGGCTCACAGACTTACGTCTGAGTCCAAAGGAGAGAAGGTTTACAGGCACAGGGTGAAGCACTCCTTTCCATGAGGGAAACTCAGATGTACTGCTTTGTGGCATGGTTGTCATAGTCACACAAATTGGAGAAAAGTTGGGAATTCTCCTGCCCCTGAAGAATCCGGTATGGTGTTTTAGGTGCAGGGTGACTGAATGAGGATGGACTTGATTATTCCCTCGTTGACATCAGGTGCAGTGTAAACAGCCACGCACTGCTTTCAGGTAGTTTTCTGGGGCAGGCATCCAGAATAAAGAGGAGCTTGGGTGAAGAAAAACCATGTGAACTCCCACGAGACAGCCTGAGGTAGAAATAACTAAGATTCGGGAACCCTATGAACCCTGTCTTGTGCATGAAGAGTGCAGAGCAGTGGAATTGGAAGGTTTAAAATTTTTTGTGTGGGTCCCTCTATATCCATAGCTTGCTGAGACCTGGGAAAGTAAGTTCTCTTTGTTTGTCATTGTAGTTCTCTGTGTTTCCAGATAAGAACTTGCTTCTGAATTATTTTAAGTTTTACACTGGGTATAAGCTCTAGTCTCAATCTTTAGTGGTCTTTTACTGGCAAACTTGCATAGTTTATAGTCTGACTTGTAAAAAGAGCCCTTTAGTTTGACCATCTGGAAGTAGTACGAATTATTGACGTTAATTACTTCTCTTCCATATTCTATTTTTGTGATCCTCTCAGTTTTCAGCCTTTGGTGATATATATGACCATTGTCAATATTTCATCTTACACGCGATGGCCTCTAGGTCTTCATTAAGTGAGCTTATATTGCCAAATGAGTATGTTAATCTGAGAAAACAAAGGCATTTGTTGCCTCAACCTTTTTGCCTAAACTTGGTTATATTTTCTATAATTTCTTCACATTCAATCTACTTTTATTCTTAAGCCTTTAATTACTCTGGGAGCAATCTTTATTATCTACAAGAAACCTGACATCTGTAGGCTTTCCTTCACATGAAAACTTCAATTCAGTTTCCAATGACAATGCCTACATCCTTCAAACTAAGATACTTTGCTAGACGCAGGAGAGGCATCCTGGACAGGTGGGAGGGCACCACATTGCAAGTAAGGGAAACTTGGATCTGTTTCTGGATCTTCCACCGACTCCCGGGCTTCACATGCTTCTTCTATACAATTAAGGTGATGAACAGAACATCATCAAGCAAGAATAGACCAGTACTCAGTTTTGGTGGGTTGGTCAGGGCAGACATTGCTATAACTCAACACACACACACACATACACACTCACACACACACACACACACACACAAAGGGTGGGAAAGGCCTGGTGCATGTCAGAAGGTAGTGGAGGAGGCTGTGTTCCAGAGCTAGAGAATTGCTTCAGGGCCAAGTAGTCCAAGCAAATCTTGTCTTGTTATCTTCTCCTCCAACTCCTACCTGCAAGAAAAAAGTCTTGTTCAACCTAATTCTTCATACCTCTTCCCTCTCTCTCTATCACTGACCTGCTTTCCTCCTTTGGCATCCCTGTAATAGAACACTTTCGGCTCCTTGGCTTCCCGGCTACAACTTAGATTTCTCTCTTCTCACATATTTGAACTCCGCAGCCTCAGGGAGTTTGGATAACGCTTGTCCTGATTTAGTCCACAGGGGCCTTGTGACTACTTTAATTAGCTTCTTTTTAGTTCTGTCAGGCCATCAAGCTTGCCATCTACCCTCAGAAAACTCCATCCAGCCACAGCAAACTCTCATTTCTTGGTCTTTCTTGAGTCTAGCAGTCCAGAATTTCGTGCAGATAAACATTAACGTTCCTTAACACTCAGAGTCCCAGGCCTCATGGGGGACTCCAGTCCCATAACTGAAGAGGAGTATGATTCTTCCTATTCTGGCTCAACCCACTGCTCTACCGGGGATTCGGAGTCTTATTTATTACCTGCATCTGAAGATAAACGTTAATCTTCTATAGTTCATATTAATTAAACCCATGCTGAAGAAGGCATATCTTCCTTGTTACCAGCCCTGTTCTCTAAAAAAAAATGTTCTCTGGTCATTGTCCTGTAAAGTTCTGGGTTACTGCACACTCTGTCTTGGATCTGGAGGTATCAGCAAAGTCTCACAGTTGGGTCTAGTTAAGTCATATTAATTTTAAGCTTCTCTTGGATGGGAGATCTACTGGTACTTTATTTTTATCAATTTCTTTATTTTTGACTTTCTATCATCTTATATTTTTCTTTACAACAAACGAAAACATAATATAAATGCTGTTTTGTAACCAGTTTGGTTCTTCACCTAGACATTATTTCATTCCAACAATTTTCTGTGTCAGTTATAATAGTATGCCACTGATGCTGGTTTCCATATTTATTTAATCATTTTTTTATTGTTGATCGTTTAAATATTAGTACATTTTATTTATTTATTTTTAAAATTGGGGTATAGTTGTTTTACAATATTGTGTAAGTTTCTACTGCACAGCAAAGTGGAGTTTCCTGTGCTGTATAGCAGGGTCTCATTAGTCATCTATTTTATACATATTAGTATATATATGTCAATCCCAATCTCCTAGTTCATCCCACCACATCTCTCCCCACTTGGTGTCCATACGTTTGTTCTCTGCATCTGTGTCTCTATTTCTGCCTTGCAAACAGGTTCATCTGTACCCTTTTTCTAGATTCCACATATATGCATTAATATACAATGTTTGTTTTTCTCTTTCTGACTTACTTCACTCTGTATGACACTCTCTAGGTCCATTCACATCTCTACAAATGACCCAATTTTGTTCTATTTTGTGGCTGAGTAATATTCCATTGTATATATGTACCACATCTTCTTTATCCATTCATCTGTTGATGGGCATTTAGGTTGCTTCCATGACCTGGCTATTGTAAATAGTGTTGCAGTGAACATTATGGTACATGACCCTTTTTGAATTATGGTTTTCCCTGGGTATATGCCCAGTAGTGGGATTGCTGGGTCATATGGTAGTTCTATTTTTAGTTTTTTAAGGAACCTGCATATTGTTCTCCATAGTGGCTGTATCAATTTACATTCCCACCAACAGTGGAAGAGGGTTCCCTTTTCTCCACACCCTCTTCAGCATTTATCGTTTGAAGATTTTTTGATGACAGCCATTCTGACTGGTGTGAGGTGATAACTCATTGTAGTTTTGATTTACATTTCTCTAATAATCAGTGATGTTGAGTATCTTTTCATATGCTTCTTGGCCATCTGTGTGTCTTCTTTGGAGAAATGTCTATTTAGGTCTTCTGCCCATTTTTTCATTGGGTTGTTTTTTTAATACTAAGCTGCATGAGCTTTTTATATATTTTGGAGATTAATCCTTTGTCCATTGATTTCATCTGCAAATATTTTTTCCCATTCTTAGAGTTGTCTTTTCATCTTGTTCACAGTTTCCTTTGCTACACAAAAGCTTTTAAGTTTCATTAGGTCCCATTTGTTTATTTTTGTTTATATTTCCTTTACTCTAGGACATGCGTCAAAAAAGATCTTGCTGTGATTTATGTCAAAGAGTGTTCTTCCTAAGTTTTCCTCTAAGGGTTTTAAAGTTTCTGGCCTTACATTTAGATCTTTAATCCATTTTGAGTTTATTTTTGTGTATGGTGTTAGGGAGTGTTCTAATTTCATTCTTTTACATGTAGCTGTCCAGTTTTCCCAGCACCACTTATTGAAGAGACTGTCTTTTCTCCATTGTATATCCTTGCCTCCTTTGTCATAGATTAGTTGACCATAGGTGCGTGGGTTGATCTCTGGGCTTTCCGTCCTGTTCCATTGATCTATAGTATGCTTTTGTGCCAGTACCACACTGTCTTGATTACTGTAACTTTGTAGTATTGTCTGAAGTCAGGGAGCCTGATTCCTCCATCTCCCTTTTTCTTTCTCAAGATTGCTTTGGCTATTTGGGGTCTTTTGTGTTTCCATACAAATTGTGAAATTTTTTGTTCTAGTTCTGTGAAAAATGCCACTGGTAGTTTGGTAGGGATTGCATTGAATCTATAGATTGTTTTCGGTAGTATAGTCATTTTCACAATGTTGATTCTTCCAATCCAAGAACATGGTATGTCTCTCCAACTGTTTCTATCATCTTTAATTTCTTTCATCAGTGTCTTATAGTTTTCTACATACAGGTCTTTTGTCTCCTTAGGTAGGTTTATTCCTAGGTGTTTTATTCTTTTTTTGCAGTGGTAATTGGGAGTGTTTCCTTAATTTCTCTTTCAGATTTTTCATCATTAGTGTATAGTAATGCAAGAGGTTTCTGTGCATTAATTTTGTATCCTGCTACTTTACCAAATTCATTGATTAGCTCTGGTAGTTTTCTGGTAGCATCTTTAGGATTCTCTATGTATAGTGTTATGTCATCTGCAAACAGTGACAGCTTTACTTCTTTTCCTAGTTGGATTCCTTTTATTTCTTTTTCTTCTCTGATTGCTATGGCTAAAATGTCAAAACTCTGTTGAATAATGATGGTAAGGGTGGGAAACCTTATCTTATTCCTGATCTTAGTGGAAATGGTCTCAGTTTTTCACCATTGAGAACGACGTTGGCTGGCTGTGGGTTTGTCATATATGGCCTTTATTATGTTGAGGTAAGTTCCCTCTATGCCTACTTTCTGCAGGGTTTTTGTCATAAATGGGTGTTGAATTTTGTCAAAAGCTTTTTCTGCATCTATTGAGATGATCATATGGTTATTATCCTTTGATTTGTTAATATGGTGTATCACATTGATTGATTTTCATATATTGAAGAATCCTTGCATTCCTGGGAAAAACCCCACTTGATCATGGTGTATGATCCTTTGAATGTGCTGTTGGGTTCCGTTTGCTAGTATTTTGTTGAGGATTTTTGCATCTGTGTTCATCAGTGATATTGGCCTGTAGTTTTCTTTCTTTGTGACATTTTGTCTGGTTTTGGTATCAGAGTCATCATGGCCTCGTAGAATGAGTTTGGGAGTGTTCTTCTCTCTGCTTTGTTTTGGAAGAGTTTGAGAAGGATCGGCGTTAGTCCTTCTCTAAATGTTTGATAGAATTTACCTGTGAAGCCATCTGGTCCTCGGCTTTTGTTTGTTGGAAGACTTTTAATCACCATTTCAATTTCAGTGCTTGTATTTGGTCTGTTTATATTTTCTATTTCTTCCTTGTTCAGTCTCGGATGTTGTGTTTTTCTAAGAATTTGTCCATTTCTTCCAGGTTGTCCATTTTATTGGCATAGAGTTGCTTATAGTAATCTCTCATGATCCTTTGTGTTTCTGCAGTGTCAGTTTTTACTTTTCCTTTTTCATTTCTAATTCTATTGATTTGAGTCTTCTCCCTTTTTTTCTTGATGAGTCTGGCTAATGGTTTATCAATTTTGTTTATCTTCTCAAAGAAACAGCTTTTAGTTTTATTGATCTTTGCTATTGTTGTCTTCATTTCTTTTTCATTTATTTCTGATCTGATCTTTATGATTTCTTTCCTTCTGCTAACTTTGGGTTTGTTTTTTTTTTGTTCTTCTTTCTGTAATTGCCTTAGGTGTTAGGTTAGGTTGTTTATTTGAGATGTTTTTGTTTCTTGAGGTAGGATTGTATTGCTATAAACTTCCCTCTTAGAACAGCTTTTGCTGTAACCCATAGGCTTTTGTTTGTTGTGGTTTCACTGTCATTTCTTTCCAGGTATTTTTTGATTTCCACAGAGAGTTCTTGGTTATTAAGTAGTATATTGTTTAGCCTCCATGTGTTTGTATTTTTTACATATTTTTTCCTGTAATTGGTATCTAGTCTCATAGCGTTATGGCTGGAAAAATACCTGATATGATTTCAATTTTCATAAATTTACCAAGGCTTGATTTGTGACCCAAGATAAGATCTACCCTGGAGAATGTTCCATGAGCCCTTGAGAAGAAAGTGTATTCTGTTGTTTTTGGATGGAATGTCCTATGTTGTTTAATGTGTCTTTTAAAGCTTGTGTTCCTTTTATTTTCATTTTGGATGATCTGTCCATTGGTGAAATTGGGGTGTTAAAATCCCCTACTATGATTGTGTTACAGTCGATTTCCCCTTTTATGGCTGTTAGCATTTGCCTTATGTATTGAGGTGCTCCTATGTTGGCTGCATAAATATTTACAATTGTTATATCTTCTTGGATTTATCCCTTGGTCATTATGTAGTATCCTTCTTTGTCTCTTGTAATAGTCTTTGTTTTAAAGTCTATTTTGTCTGATAGGAGAATTGCTACTCCAGCTTTCTTTTGATTTCCATTTGCATGGAGTAACTTTTTCCATCCCCTCACTTTCAGTCTGTATGTGTCCCTAGGTCTGAAGTGGGTCTCTTGTAGAGAGCATATATATGGGTCTTGTTTATGTATCCATTCAGCCAGTCTATGTCTTTTAGCTGGAGCATTTAATCCATTTACATTTCAGGTAATTATCGATATGTATGGTCCTATTACCATTTTCTTAATTGTTTTGGGTTTGTTATTGTAGGTCTTTTCCTTCTCTTGTGTTTCCTGCCTAGAGAAGTTCCTTTAGCATTTGTTGTAAAGCTGGTTTAGTGGTGCTGAATTTGCTTAGCTTTTGCTTGTCTGTAACGTTTTAATTTCTCTGTCCAATCTGAGTGAGATCCTTGCTGGGTAGAGTAATCTTGGTTATAGGTTTTTCCCTTTCATCACTTTAAATGTGTCCTGCTACTCCCTTCTGGCTTGCAGAGTTTCTGCTGAAAGATCAGCTGTTAACCTTATGGGAATTCCCTTGGATATTATTTGTTGTTTTTCCCTTGCTGCTTTTAAACTTTCTTCTTTGTATTTAATTTTTGATAGTTTGATTAATATGTGTCTTGACATGTTTCTCCTTGGATTTATCCTGTATGGGACTGTCTGTGCTTCCTGGACTTGATTAACTATTTCCTTTCCCATATTAGGGAAGTTGTCAACTATAATCTCTTCAAATATTTTTTCAGTCCCTTTCTTTTTCTCCTTCTGGGACCCCTATAATTCGAATGTTGGTGTGTTTAATGTTTTCCCAGAAGTCTCTAAGACTGTCCTCAATTCTTTTCATTCTTTTTTCTTTATTCTGCTCTGCAGTAGTTATTTCCACTATTTTATCTTCCAGGTCACTTATCTATTCTTCTGCCTCAGTTATTCTGCTATTGATTCTGTCTAGAGAATTTTAAATTTCATTTATTGTGTTGTTCATCATTGTTTGTTTGCTCTTTAGTTGTTGTAGGTCCTTGTTAAATGTTTCTTGTATTTTCTCCATTCTATTTCCAAGATTTTGGATCATCTTTACTATCCTTACTGTGAATTCTTTTTCAGATAGACTGCCTATTTCCTCTTCGTTTGGTCTGGTGGGTTTTTACCTTGCTCCTTCATCTGCTGTGTGTTTCTCTGTCTTCTCATTTTGCTTAACATACTGTGTTTGGGGTCTCCTTTCCACAGGCTGCAGTGTCATAGTTCCTGTTCCTTCTATTGTCTGCCCCTAGTGGGCAACGTTGGTCCAGTGACTGTGTAGGCTTCTTAGTGGGGGGTACCATTGCCTGCGTTTTGGTGGGTGGAGCTGGATCTTGTCCCTCTAATGGGCAGGGTCACGTCTGGTGGTGTGTTTTGCGGTGTCTCTGTGCTTAGTATGACTTTAGGCAGCCTGTCTGCTAATGGGTGGAGCTGGGTTTTGGTGTTGAGATGGAGACCTCTGGGAGACTCTCACTGATTAATATTCCCTGTGCCTGGGAGCTTTCTGGTTGTCCAATGTCCTGGACTCGGCTCTCCCACTTCAGAGACTCATACCCAACCCCCTTCAGAGCACCAAGACCCTGGAAGCCACATGGCACAGAAGAAAAGAAACAAAACAAACAGAAATGAAACCCCAAGACGAATGGTAAAAGCAAAATGAAACAGACAAAAACACACAAAGAGAAAACAAAAATGAAGGGAACAACCTAACAAGTAAACCTCAAAACGAAAACCAACACTAAACTAAGTAACAAAACGAAACACCAAAAACAAATGATAAACAGAAAGCAAACTCTAGGTAGGTCTGTGGCCCTGCTGTGGGCCCTGTGGGACCAGCTCAGACTCTGACCTCACCCGACTCCTGTGTGTACTCGCCCCAAAGCCCACAGTTGCTCCCAAAGTCCACAGCCTTAATTTTGGGAACACTTGTTGTCTCTTCAGATATTCCACAGATGCAGGGTTTACCAAACCAATTGCAGGGTTTTAATCTGCTCTTCCTGTGGCTGCACAGAGAGATTTCTGTTCCTCTTCTTTGGTTGCACCATCACTGGAGTTCAGCTTTGGTTTTGGCCTCATCTCTGTATGTGGGCCGCCCTCAGGTGTCTGTTCCCTGTCCCAGTAAGACGGGGAGAAAGCAGTGGCCGATTAGGGCTCACTTGCTCACTCAGGCCAGGGAGAGGGAGGGATATGCCAGTCACAATTGGGATGTATGGGAAGTGCCTGCGGCGGCAGAGGCTGTCAGGAATTTGCAACAGCCTCAGGTGCGCTGTGCGCTCTCCTGGGGAATTTGGCCCCAGATTGCAGGACCCTTGGCAGTGGCGGAAGGCACAGGCTCCCTGGAAGGTGTGGGTAGTGACCTGAGCTTGCTTATAGGACCCTTGGTGGCAGCGGTGGCAGTGGTAGCTGTCGTGCCCACCTCTGGGGTCCGAGATAGCAGCTGTGGCTTGTGCCCGCCCTTGGAGCTTGTGTAGGTGGTCCCCTGCTGTCTGTGAGCACATGGAGAAAGAAGCTCCTATGGCAGGCCTGCCTCTCTCCTCATGCACCTCGCAACAGTGGTCCCTTGCCTCTCTGGCAGGCCCAGGCTTCTTCCAGTACTCCCTCAGCTGTGGTGCACTAGCCCCCTCAGGCTGTCTTCCCGCCACCAACCCCAGTCCTCTCCCTGGGGTCTGAGCCTGAGCCTCAGCACCCAGCCCCCACCTGCCCAGGAGGGCAGGCAAGAGTCTCAGGCTGTGGAATGCTGGTCAGCACTGATCCTCTGTGTGGGATTCACTCCACTTTGCCTTCCACAGCCCTGTTCCTGCCCTCTCCCCTGAGGCTCCAAAGCTCCCCACCATTGCCCCCAGCGAGGGGGCTTCCTAATGTGTGGAAACTTTTCCTCCTTCACAGCTCCCTTCCAGAGGCACAGGTCCCATCCCGAATCCTTTGCCTCTTTTTTTTCTTTTGCCCCACCCAGTTACATGAAGATTTTCTTGCCTTTTTGGAAGTCTGAGTTCTTCTGCCAACGTTCAGTAGGTGTTCTGTGGGAGTTGTTCCACATGTAGATGTATTTTTGATGTATCTGTGGGGAAGAAGGTGATCTCCACGTCTTACTCCTCCGCCATCTTCAAAGCTCCCCCCCTTAGTACATTTTAAGTTCTATTCAGACATGTAATTTGGGTACTCAACAAGCAATGTACTATAGATTGTTCATTTAGATTATTCATATTATGTAATTTCTGTGTTTGTTTAACTTATCACCAAAAATTCAGAGCTGTCTCATTCAGAGAATTGCTCTAGTGCCTCTACTTTTAAATGCAAAACTGAGATTCTTTCCTGTTCTTGGTCACATGCTAAGAGAGAAGACAGAATAAACAGTTAAAATTTTCCAGGGAGTCTTGAATTCTGACCTACCTCATAGGGATAAGGATGATAATTCAGTTTTCTTAATATTCCTCAATTTCCCATTCTAGAAACATGGTGTACACAAATATATCTTTGCAAATAGGGGACCAACCAGTTGTATTAGTTTCCTAGTGCCACAGACTCAGTGGCTCAAAACAATAGAAATTTATTCTCTAACAGTTCTGGAGGCTAGATGTCCAAAATCAAGGTGTTGGTAGGGTTGGTTCCTTCTGGAGGCTCTGAGGAGGAACCTGTTCCATGCCTCTCTCCTAACTTCTGGTACTTACCAGCCATCCTTGAGCATTTCTTGTTTTGTAGGTTTATTATTCCACTCTCTACCTGTTTTCATGTGGCATCCTCCCCTATATGCCTTCGTGTCCAAACTTCTCTCTTCTTATAAGGACACCAGTCAAATCCTGTGTGACTTCACCTTCACTTGATTACATCTGCAAAAACCCTATTTCCTAATAAGGTCAGGTTCACAGGTGGACAAAAATTTGGCGGGGGGACAGTATTCAACCCAGTATGCTAACAACCAACCAACAAACTTTCATTTAGCTTCTCTTGTTGGGGCTTGGGAAGAAAGCAGAGGAGGATTTTACTTCTCCCAGTTTTTGTTGGATATCTCCTATAAAACTAGAAACAGACTTGGATGCAAGTCAGAGAAAACCCGAAGAACATTTTTTTTCTTATTCTCTTTGTTTGTAGGTGACAAGAAGTCTGGAGACAGATGGCTCAGAATAGGTACTGTGGTTCCCAGTGCCAGCTGAGGGCCAGGTGCTCCTTGTGTTCCCACTCTGTCACGCTTAGTGTGGGGATTTTGACCTTATGCTTGCTGCCTCGTGGTCACAAGATGACTACTCCACTTCAGCATCACACTTGGGCAAAAAATACACACCAACTGACAGCTCCTTTCCACAGAGCTTTCCTGGAGGTCCTATCCAGTGCCTTTCACTTAGATCTCATTGTCTAGAGACAACTTATATGCCAGGGAGGTGGGAAGAGTTTTTATTTCTTTTTAATTTTTTTTTTTTTTTTAGCAGGACACATTACTGCACTAGAACAAATGAAGTTTCATTTAGTAAGGAAAGAGGGAAAGTAGATATTGCAAGAGCAAACTAGGACTCTCTGCAGAATCTCCCAAAGTTTACCAGAGCCAGGACTCTCGTCCTCAGTGCGGAATTAGGGTTAATTGCTTTAAGTAGCCAGTCAGTGTTTATGTGTTTGTGCAACCACATGATATAGACGCAAGGACTGACTTTTTCCCATCCTGGCCAGAAACGCTGCTACCTACTCTTAACAAAATCTTGTTTTATAAGTTTCAGCAACTCTCACACTGTAACAGCTTCCTTATGAAGCTTGTGTTTTGTGAAAATATATCACTAGCTCAAAACTATAGAGCTAAAGTACTGGTTGAATAGTATTCTAGTAAATGTATATTTTACGATTGATTTTAGCCAGCCCCTATTATTGGACATTTAAGTTCTGATATATTTCTTACCAGTTTTCTTTCATATCATTTTCTCATTGGGTGACTTAAAAGTTTCCCACCCTCCTATTAGACTTAGTTACTGCGTAAAGCTGAGATGTTTAGAGAGCTTGATTTTATTAAGACTGACATCTGTCTGGGTGGGATACATTGGACTCTTCTATGCGCAGTGTAGTGGCATGAGATTTTAACTAGGCCAAGAAGTGATGACAAGATATCAGCTGATAGATAATATGAGAGTAAAGGGGAGAGAATATTAAATAGTTTTTCCTTTGCAATTGTCCCTTTTTTGTCCCCATATGCTTGGCTTCCCTTCCCCGTTATTACCATTTTACTTACCCCTAAAGTTAGCCCAAAGGTTTTATTGTTGTTAATTCTTTTTTTTTTTTTGCGGTAAGTGGGCCCCTCACTGTTGTGGCCTCTCCCGTTGCGGAGCACAGGCTCCAGATGTGCAGGCTCAGCGGCCATGGCTCACGGGCCCAGCCGCTCCACAGCCTGTGGGACCCTCCCAGACCCAGGCACGAACCCGCATCCCCTGCATTGGCAGGTGGACTCTCAACCACTGCGCCACCAGGGAAGCCCTGTTTTTAATTCTTTAAGACCAATTTTTAAAAAATCAGTCTCAGCCACCAGCTGTATATTGTCTCCTCTCTTCACCTCCACTTTGATTCTGACACAGCCATCTCATCCCAATGCATCAGATATGGGCTCTGGCCTCCAACAAAGGCTCGATTTTTCTGTATCTCTTTTCCCTTTGTTCCTGGGCCTGTCTGCTAGGGACTTCCAAGGCAGGAGGAAGCCCAGCATTACACATTTTCTCAGACCGTATGCAGCATACTAATGCTGGCTCCCTGGGCATTGGTAATTGCAGATATGGACTGTTTATGTCAGGGATGAAAGTAGGTGACCAGGTGCAGCTGCCAGGCAAAGATAATGCAGGAATGAGAATGTCAAAGTAGTTTTCTCAGGCCTTAGATTAACTTTGATTGTTTCTCTTCTTTTTCTCTCCTTGTCTATTCAATCTTTCTACCCCAGGGTTCCCAGCATCTTTCTCAAGACTTTCATCTGTTCTGCTACATTAACTGAGTTGGCTGTTCTAGGAGGAATGGTAGCCCTCACAGGAGGGAAGGGGAGAAGGATGGTGGAGGTAAGGGTATGAATAAGAAGACAAGGCAGCATACTGACGGGAAGAGTTTTATCATGTATCACAGCACCTCACTAGAAGCACCAATTAGAGTGTTTCTGAGATTATAATTCAGTTCAGCGTTCTAATTCCTAGCCAGCATGTTAAAGTATATATTGCAAGGCTAGTGATGTTATGCCCACCTCACATTTTAATACTGGATAGTTCCATCTGCCTCTGGGAATTAAAATGAACGGTGCGTTCCACATGCAGCGTGTCATTCTCCATCTTCCTTCCCTGCACAGTTGGAGCTCAGCTCATTTGTGCACCCCTGGCTTGCCAGCCTCTTATTCCTGCTTCGCCATTCCTCTTCCTCCCTTATCTTGCAGGAGTACAAGTGGCTCTTTGTTCCTCTCTATGCCTTGCAGCCCAGCACTGAAATAATTCACCCTTCCTCTCCTCATTGACAGACATGGACATCACTCTAGGAGTGAGGACAGAAATCAGCAGGCTGCCCTCTGCCCGAGGCTGAACTGGCTCCACGGGGCGGGGGTGGGGGGCGGGGGGGGTACATGTGGAGGCGGCTTTGATAAGCTCCTGTGGCCACTGCACCGGTGGACCAGCCATTGGTGCCTCCACAGTGTGTGCGTTCCTACCCCCCATGACCTGGCCCTTTGACAACAACGTTTGTTGTCATCGGTTTCCTGATGCTTGGAAGGCTGGTGAAAATCTGCAGGCAGTTTCTTAAATCTTAGAGGAGGAAAGGCTGCATACTAACTCTTTTGGGACCTGCTAGTCTCTTTTCTGTCTGGGAAGAAGCTCATCTATAGACTGAATAAGTGCTCGGTCATTGGTTCCATTTAATTCAGCAGATATTTACTGAGAAGTTGCCTGGGGTCAGACATGATGCTGGGCGAAACAAGTCATGAAAGATGAGTGGGACCCAGACCCTTTCCCTCTGGGAGCTGAAAGCCTAGTGAGGGCTGTAGTAAGACATGTTTCTGAATAGCCTGAAAATCTAATAAGAGGCAACAATTCTATAATATCTTGGATTTTAGGTAGGTCGAGATATGGCAGATTCATTCTGACTGGGACAGGATCTGGGAAGTTTCAGAAGGTGACGAAATGCAAAGAGGGCCAAGGAGAATGTGTATAATTGTAACAGAGCGTGTTTGCGGGCATGTGGTAGGGAGGAGGATGGATATGAGAAAAGGTATTCCAGATGGGAAATGAAGAAAAAAGACTGTTGTGGTTTGTGTAGGGTTGAATTCCACATATGCGTGTGTCTTAGCTTGGGATGCCACAAAAATGTCGTACATGGGGGCTTAAACAACAGAAATTTATTTTCTCACAGTTCCGGGGGCTAGAAGTACAAATTGGGGTGCCATCATGGTTGGGTTCTGATGAGAGTTTTCTTCATAGCTTATGGACAACTGCCTTCTCACTGCTGTGTCCTCACATGGGGGAGAGCGAGAGTGAGAGCCAGATCGGAGTTGCACAGCAGTGACCTGGGCACCACTCTGCTCTCTCTTTGGACAACTTCCTAGGGTCTCAGTTAACTCATCTGCAAAATGAGAGAGCAGGACTAGATGACTTCAAAGGCAATGTAATCCTTCTTTCTTCTTTTTCTCCACAACTCCCTCCATTCCTCGCTCCCTCCCTACATCTTTTCTTCCCTCCTTTCCTTTCTTTCTTCCTTCTTTTTTCAAAAAAATATTTGTTAAACACTCACAAACCTTATGCTGTATATTATGAGATGGGTGTTATGATCATATAGCACTGCCATGCTAAACATCTTGTCTATCCTTGATAACACAGTGCAGTATAGGTGAGCCTGTAGAAAGGACAAAGAGATTGTGCCACCTCGTCTGATCACCTCTGAACCACGCCCAAAGTTCTCCAGGTGCTTTTCCTCCATTACCCACACCTTCTGCCCCCTCAGTCTTGCTTTTGCTGGGCCTCTAACTGGGCAGAATTCTATTCTAGCCCATACAGAAGAAGGCAAGTGAGTCTTTCCGTACATATCGAGATTGTAGATTGGAAAATACAGGGTCTCTTGTGATGGCCTGCCTGTTCACTGAGTAAGAATACTCAATGTCTCTGTCTGCAGACTCTGAGAGATTAACCACCACCTCTTAATTGTCTGATAGCAAGTTTGTGCCGACGGATATAAAATATTAAGAAAATAAAGCCTTTACGGGTCAAACGGTTAACATTAATATTCAGGGAGTACCTACTATGTGCCTGCTAGTGAGGTCTGCTAGACTTCGATCGAGTTGTGGCTGGTGCCTTTGTCCCTTCTCTCTTCCCACAATACTCGCCTTCTAGACATTAAGTGGGAGACATTTAGTTTCCTATATCTGACATTTCTAGGAAGCCCTGTTCCTAAGAACTTGAGTTTCTGGCATCTCAGAAATTTTTCTGAATTGCCAAGAAGAGGTGACTATGCTGATTATTACTACTTTTCTTAAAACAGATAGTACTAAATAAATCAGTGCCATTTCCCCCTTCATTTAGATAAACTGATCTCAATTACCAGGAAGGCTTTGAGCATTCCAGGGTTTTTTTCTGACCAGTTTCGGCAAGCAAAGTGAAACAGCAAATCCACACGAGTCCGTGATGGCACATCTACCAGGCTTTCCGTTCCCGGCACTGCCCATCATTTGCTCTAAGTTGCCTCTCCACTGGAACAGGCAGCCTTGCCAGGCCTCTTTGTCCAGATGTCTCCCTGGGGACCGGTGACTCTGGAGAGAGTTGGGTTTTGCTGCCGTCAATTGCTGAAAACTCATGATTAGCTGGAGACTGTCAGTCACCGATTGCACCCAAGTCTGTTTTTGCACAGACTTCTTGTTTTGAATCACTTCTCCCTGCCTGAGTTTATTATGCCTTGGCTTCTCATTACCCATAGTAAAGCTCTCTCCAGCTTGCTTTACTCTATATCCATTCTTTCATGGCTATTTTAAATACACAATTACTAGGAAAGAATAGGTGACTTTGAGGTATACTGTTAACATCAACACCTGGCTCTCACAGTAATGCAGCAATTCTCTACCTTGCAGAATTATAGGTTCTGTTTTGATAATATGGGTTCATCTGGGTTATTTCAGCAATCATTTGAAATTTTATACATGCACACACACACATACACACATCTTTCCAGGAGACTACAACAATGACAATTTTTAATGAAATAGAAACTTGCATTGCAATTCAGTGACTATAGGCACATTGACCAAAATTGTCTACCAGATAGTTTTTGTTCATACAGAATCTGATTATTTTTAATAACAATAATAATGATAATAATATCATTTATTGAGCATTCCCATTTCTAAGCAGTTTGAATATACTAGCACCTTAAAAAACACACTAAATCAAGCTGAAAGGATATCAAATGTAGGCAGACACTATGTGTCCATTGAATTCAGATAATTAACAATATCGTACTTTCTTGGAAACTCATATCCCTTTGGTTGTTTACGGTAAGTTCTTTTTCTCTTTTTTTCAGAGGACCTGGAAGTAGACTGGGCAGAAAGAGCCTCCCTGAGAAGCCCACAGAGCATGTGGCCCTCTCCCTCTCTGGGAGGAGCGGCTGCTCTTTGTTTCTTTCACATCCCTCCTCATTGTTGCAAACTGACACGTGTGTGTCTCCTCTCCTTAGTACCACTCTATCTTCATGAACACTGCAGTTTGGTACAAATTTAGTGCTAAAACTTGATTTGGCAACTTTGGAAGAGCATCCTGCTTTGTTCTCCTGGTCTCACCTTGCCACTGTCCTTGAGGCTTTTAACCTGGATGATGTAGAAAGTATAAACTTCAGGAACCTACACAGGAGTTACACAGGAGTTAGTATGTGGGTAAACCTTCCCATAGCTCCAATGCTCTCAACCTGGGCTTTCCTCTTTTTCTTCCACTTCCTAGGATACTGTGGCTCCTCCAGGGTTGGAATTAGGGAAAGACTGGGAGGGAAAGGGGTACATACATATGTTCTTGCTCACTGATATTGTCATGTGTTGGCATCAGCACAGTGTGGAGCACACTCCGTTCATGGAGCTTTTGGAGACCTCCCACCCCATCACTGAGATATGCTCTCTGGCAGTTCACCTTGATAATGGTAAATGAGTTCTTTAGGCAAGTTATTTCTTATTCCTTCCTCAGCCTCGAGCCGTATAGTAATGTACTTCCAGCTTCTCTCTGCTAGGATTCCTTGACCCCTGCCAGTGGCCTGTGGAACAGGATTTAAGATAGCTTCAAGCCAACTCTCCCCTTTGCATGGAACACTCCTGGTCCAGGGAAATCACATCTATGCTTTGTTCCATGAAACTCTAAGGAGGGACCTCCTTCTCTTCTGCCTGCAAAGTGGCTGGCTCCCCACAGCAACTTCCCTTTAGGTTTCTCAGGAGTGATTGAGGTTGATTGCGGGCTCCTTTGCCCCAAGCTCGAGACAAGGGTTAAGATTTGGCTTAGGTTGGGGGAGGGCATCTTTAAAGCCCATTTCACTGCTTTTGAGCAAGAGAAACATATCTCTTATTCTTACACCTCTCTTAAACCTTCCTCAAAATTCCCTTCTATTCCTTCTAGTATTTCCACTCTTTCTCAGCCTCTCCAAGTTCTTTTGTGGATTGGAGGTGGGTGTTCAGCTAAATCCCCAAATTGGTCCTCAGCTACCTATTTTGAAAGTCCCTGCTTTTGCTTTCTCACAACTCACTTTATGATGTAAATGAGGTTGAGCTCTTGTCTAATGGCCCCGGTCAAAACTGCGCTGTGTTAGCTCCATTTGAACATTTTGTTTTACCTACAACCAAACAGAATATTGGCAAAAGTTATGACTAATCCATTCATAGATGCAATCATATAAATAGCCAATACACATATTCACAGATGCGACATAATTGTGAAATCTTGGAAATGTAATTAGAGCAATTAGATATGTTTATTTATCATATTGGTGGAATGTAAATGATTGATACAGATAGTAGTAGTGGCGTGTAGGGAAATAATACATTGTTGGTGGAGTATGCATTGGGATAGTCTTTTCTGGAAAGCAATCTGTCAGTCTCCATTAAGACAAGAACTGTGCACGTTCTTTGAGCCATCATTTCTATACCTCTTTTTTCTACCCTAGAGAAATATTTGTCCATGTACTTACAAAGGCAGGCCAAAGTCATTCATTGCAGCACTGCTTGTGAGAACAAAAGCTAGAGAAAACCTATCAGTGGCAGAAGAGTTAAATTAGCAATTTCCAAATCTGCCTTGAAGTTAGTGGTGTGGTATTAGTGGAAGGAATATGGGTCACTTCCAGGTTATGTTTTTTAACAAGTACGTGTACCTTCTCCATGCTCTTCCACTTATAGGATGAATATAATCAGAAGACCCTAGGACTTGGCTGGCAACCAGATGGAAGGAGCTTAGGTTCCTGAATGGAGGAAAACAACCTGTCAATCTGCATCACTCTCATTGGACCAATTGGTGAATAAGACATAAACTTCTACTATATCAAGCCACTGACATTTGGGGATTTATTTGTTAAAGTAGCTAGTGTTACCTGAGTACAAATGATACGTAGCAGTTAAAAAAGAAGAAGTAGATTAGTATGTTTTGACTTAACCATATCTCAAAGATATATTAACGAAGAAAGCATATAGCATCACGTAGATTAAATAACATTTATATATATATATATGTATAAACACAGAAAAAGTTTTGCAGGGTAAGCACCAAACTAACAATAGTGAATGCTTCCAAAGAGTGAAATGGGATTGGGTATTGTGGTAACTGGAGACTTTTGCTTTGTATTATTGAAATTTTTATGAGAAGAATATTTCTTGTATTACTTGTGTGATTAAAATTATAAAAGAAATTGGATTGGCTCCCTGGGCAATTGCTTGGCTCGAACTTCTCATTTTTGTTTCTGTCCTCATTTATGTGAGGAAAATAGATAAAAGCTTCTCATCCTGCCCTGTTCACTAATATCCCATAATCAGTAGAGATTATTGGGAATAATTCCCAAATTAGGGTTTTTGGCCCAGTTATGAGGAAATGTATCAATAATTTAAAAAACACACAAAATACTCTAACTTGAGAAGACAAATGCTAATCAATCAATTAGGACACAAAGATAAATATATGCAGATTTAGAAATATTTTGAGGGGACTGTTAACGTAGCACTATCAAATTCATAAATATGCCTTTTAAAGAAAACTGGATTTACTCAACTGCCGTGACATCACCTTTCATCAAGCAACGATGGCGAAACTTCGCATTTTGAATTCATTATGTCAACAGCATGGCAAGAATGGAAGCACATTTCCTCTCTGCATTGCTTATGGCATCCGGTGAGTCACTGCGGTATGTTTTCTAAGAGAGTAAGAATATCTAAAGTGCCCAGTCATGAGTGACCCAGAAAATAGCGGTAACAAAATGCCTTTTCTGCTCCCCTGCTACTCTACTTTTTATTCATTTCTTCCTTCAGGCTCGCTCTGCCAGCTGGGTCATTGACACATTTACACAACTGTAATTGGTGCCTCTTTGGCTACCCCTTGGGTTACTGAGGCAACTGCCTGTTCTTATGCCCTTTGAGAAAAACACCATTATAGACTCTCTTAGAGGCTCTGTGGCTTGGACTAACCTGGTCTTCTCCCACATCTTCATAAGGCCTCAACTTCAGATCATGCCTTAGGTACCACATACCACTTCCCTACAGGGAGGGAAGCTGTGTAGGTTTAAGTCTCATTCCTCTCTTCTCCTCCTTTTCATTTCATTCCTCTAAACAGGGTAGGATTTGATCTTACACTCCCCATTTCTTTCCCCATTTTCCCCCAACATTTTCTTTTTCAACATTTCTTTTCCCCCAACATTTCCTACCCTAGTTTTATTCCATAATTCTTGCTGCAGCATTTAGTAAGATTCAGATAAAATGAAATAGCAGTGTATCAGTGTGCTTAGCAGGAACACCATAATGTTACTTTCCTTCCCTCGGTGTCTCATTCCTTATTTTCTGCAGGAGTTTGTCAGTGTTGTGAAATACCAGCCAGGTAGGATTTTAAGCTGGGAGGTTTAGACTGGAATACCAGCTGTTGTGCTTTATGGAAGACGAAAATGGTTCCACCTGAAAAGGATGAGGGTGGTAAGGTGGGGCAGCTCAAGGGTGAGTTAGGAGCTAGGGAAGCCCATGGATGACAACTGCTGCCTGCAGAAGCTCACTATGCCAAGGACCTTCTGCCATCGACAGTTACAACAGTTACAACATGGCAGTAAGCTTAACTTCCAATACGTGAAAGCTAACCTCAGGGTAAAAGAAACGCAGCAAGGAAAGTCTAAATCCTACCTCACTGTGTATGTGATTGCTTACTAGTGCAAAGAGGAATTGTGGATGAGCAACCAAAGTGGTGGAGGGATCCAGCAGGAATGAGAAGAAGAATGACTGTCTTTCTGTAAGTCAAACTCTCCCTTTTGGCTGAGGTGTCTTTGCTCCCCTCTGCAAGCCTCTGCTGACCTCATTCGCATTCTGCCAACAATTTGTGCGCGCCTGTCATCTTCAGCCTGAGGCTTACATGGATCCTGATGTGACCAGCATACAGGCTCCTCCACTTACTCTCTCCTGCGCCTGTTCTTCTGCCATGGCTTGCGGGACCCTGCTTGTACTGTGGAGAGGCAGTCCTTCATCTGGTGCCTTCCTCATCTTTTTCCTCTTTTTGTAGAAACTCTGCTTCCCTCCCTCCCTCTCTCCCTCCATGTACAAGTCTCCTTGCTTTCCAGAGCTCCTTCTGAACCATCGGCTGATTCTGATTCTTACAATCTGAATGCTTCAAGTGATTGCACTATTGTCTCCCACTACCTCTGCTTGCTTCCTTTTCCTAAGTAATTTTAATGTCTTGTGCAATTCTTTCTTTTCTGCCATCTTGGGATTCAAGTTAATGACCCTAATCTCATCCTCCTTGACTCGATTGAATGCTAATTTTGTCCCCATCTCCATCTGTCCCAATTTCATCCATCCCAGACTCAACTCAAAAACTATCCCTTCTTCACAGTTTTTCCTGATTCCTGCAGCGACAATTACAATTTACCTGTTGTTTTTCTGGATGACCATATTCCTTTATTTATACCATTTTATGTGTTTAAATTTTTTGATCTTGAATAATAAAGGTTTCCCCTTGTTAAAAGTAGGATACTTAAGGCCAAGAACTGTGTTTTATTCATATTTATATTTCTGTCAACCCGATTCCAGCACCTCCTTTTGCACTTGGCATGCAGAGTGCACTTAATAAATGCTAATTTGAAGACTGAATGATGACACCTGCCTCCTTATCTTTTCCTGTTACAGTGCTGCTTATTATAGTGCCATAAACTACAACTCCTGAGCCTCAAGAGTCCAGGAACTCCTTGGATCACTTCTTCAATGCTATTTCTAATAATATTCAATAATGTTTTTAAGCATATCTTGTATGTTGAGCCCTGTCCTAAATGTTGGTGAAAGAGTATTCTAACTGGCCCCAAAGGAAGCCACTTGTCCATCCCTAGGGCTGGGGGAGGACCCATCAGCCCACCTGAGCCATGAGGCTTGAGCAGGATTATAAAATTGGGGAAGAGTAGTCCCTAAAGCAAAGAAGATGTGTCCACTCCATTTCCCACTTAACTTCTTCCTTGCCTCCATCCTGTAGCCCTCCTCTAGAGTAGGCTAAGATGCAATTCTGAATAAATCCTATTTTGTTTAAAATCCTTCAGTAGCTTTCAGCATGAAGGGCCCACTTCAGCATTTAAGGCTTTCCTGAGCTTCCTGTTTCTGAAGCTTCCTCTTCTTGCACTAAGCCATATACATGCCCACCCTTAATCATGACAACCTTCTTTTAGTACTCAAACCTGGCATGCTATCTTGAGCATCTGTGATTTCTTCACTTCCTATTTTTTTTTCCTTTCTAAATGGTTTCTTTTCTTCATTTTAACCTGGTTTCTTAGTCAGCTTGGGCTGTCCTAACAAAATACCATAGACTGAGTGGCTTCAACAACAGACATTTATTTCTCACAGTTCTGGAAACTGGAAAGTCCAAGATCAAGGGGCCGACATACTCCGTTCTTGGTGAAAGCTTTCTTCCTGGCTTGCAGAGAGCAGCCATCTCACTGTGTGTTCACATGACCTTTTCTTTTTGTGCACTTAGGCAGAGAGAGAGAGAGAGGGAGAGGGAGAGGGAACGAACTCTGGTCTCTCTTCCTCTTCTTATAAGGATACTAATCCCCTATTATAGGAGCTCCACCTTCATGACCTCATCTAAACCTAATTACTTCCCCAGAGCCTCACTTCCTGATGCCATCACATGGGGGAATAGGGTTTCAACGTACGGATTTTGAGGAGACACAAACATTCAGTGCCTAACAACTAGGAAACTCCTTTTCACCCTTTAAACTCAGTTTAAGAATCATACATGCTGGGAATTCCTCTTGACTTCTCTGTTTTATTTAAAATTCTCTTCTCTGTTCTTATAGCATTATTTAGTTTGCTCTGTCATAGCGCTTATCACACCTTCTATAATGGTGAGTTTACATGTCTGCTTCCTTTTGTTTTATTCAATTTTTGCATTCACAGCACAGCTCAGGGTCTGACTTATGGTATGAACATGGTAGCTTTAAAGGATTGATCTCAATATTTTTCAGGCCCCTCTATTAAGTCCAAAATAAATAATTGCTTTGTTTATTTACTTTTCTCACTTTTAGAAGTGTTTATCTTGGGCACATTTATTATTTGATTGTAGAATTTTTTTTTTTTTTTTTTTTTTTGCAGTATGCAGGCCTCTCACTGTTGTGGCCTCTCCCGTTGCGGAGCAACAGGCTCCGGAGGCGCAGGCTCAGCGGCCATGGCTCACGGGCACAGCCGCTCCTCAGCATGTGGGATCTTCCTGGACCGGGGCACGAACCCGTGTCCCCTGCATTGGCAGGCGGACTCTCAACCACTGTGCCACCAGGGAAGCCCTGGTTGTAGAATTTTGTGAAGCTTTCTATTCATTTCTATTTGGATGAATATGGTATTTCTAGTTGGATGATTATTAATAGTTGATGTTGTTATTGAAGCACTTATAAAATGGAGTTATATTAATTATTCATTTGCTTCACTATCTCACTCTATTATGAAGTCCCAGAGGTTGGGTCCACATCCTATTCATTATTGCACAACCGATGCCTGGTACACAAAAAGTGCTCAGTGAATGTTTATTGAATGAATACAAATACATACCCTGTTTTTCCAACTAACCTCTCACCTCCTTGTAAAAGTACTGAAATTGACTCCTTTTTTCCACACTCTTTAGATCCCACCTTCTTGTGTCTTTTAAGAATCTCTGCTTATAACATTTCCCCCTTCTTTCTTAACTAGGAAAAGGAGACACTAAGAAGAGTATGTGCTGTCTGTTTGTGATGCCGTCACACCTATGAGTTCTAACTGGAGGACAGGGGCAACTAAATGAGAGGAGGCATCAGGAATCCCATGTGGCAAATTCACGTCATCTTCATGTCAGTCAGATGCAAGTGAAGACTAAGCAGGTCTAGGCCACAGACAAGGAGCCTCTGAAAGTCAAGGTAGGATTGAGTCAGTCCCTTGGTTGAAACTGTGAGCAGCAATCATTTGGAGAAAGGCTTTGTGGCTATCATTTTCTCCATTGTTACATGTGAGGAAATAATGTGAGGAAATGAAGAGGTGCCAGAATGAGAATCAAAAGGTCAGAGTCTTAGTGTCTTTTTTTTTCTGCTTGCCAGGTGTTGTGCAAGTTATAAGTCCTAAGAGCCTTGGTTTCCATATCTCTGGTGTGGGATAATCACACCTATCCTCCTTTCCGCATACAATTGTTTCCCAAATCAAATGAAATGAGGGCTATAAAATCCACTGCAAATTGTTAGGATGTTTACCAGTGTGTGTGGGGGGGTTATTACTTTTACTATTATTTTATAGAGGAAATGGTATTCTTACCTACTTCCCAGATTTACAGTGGTAATTAGACTGTCCACTTTGCTATACCCTGTACTACCGTTACACTCATTATATACATGTTTTCAAGAAAAGCCATAACTAGTCCTCAAGTAAGAGAACTTGACAGCGCCATTTGTCACACCCAGTTCATCCTAACTTTACCTGGTAATTGGGGAAACCATCTATGTTAGCTCATTAGCTTTATCCCGAAGAAAAACAAACTTCTCATACCTTTCGGACAACTTGGAAGAAAGTGCCCACCCAAGTTATGTCCCTACCTTCCCACAGAAACTGGCAGACAGGGGTGCTATCTCTCCTGATGTTTGCATTTCAAAGGGATAGCTCCCAGGTTCTTGACAAAGGCATTTTGGGGTTATCAAGATGACAAAAAGTCTAACTAATTTTTAAAAGGCTTTATATACATTGCAAAAGGAGGAGAAAGCACTTAAAATTACGTTATCTAAAGTGAATGGTCTAAGAAAAAGAAGAGAGGCACTCTCATCCTTTATTTTCAACAGGGAGAATTAAACCTCTTCTTTTAAAGTTTTATATACCCTTACACAGACAACTAATTTAAGAATTCCAAAGGTGAAAAAGTGTTCAACTCAGAAAGACTGCACTGCGTTTTATTTTTTCTTATTGATTTGTGAGTGCTCACTCCTATTGAGGGTAGTATTTATCTTTCATACCCTGCACATATATTTCCATAGTACAGTTGACCCTTGAACAACATGGGTTTGAACTGTGCAGGTCCACTTATATGTAGATTTTTTCAGTTCATACAAAGATATACATGCAGAAGAACATCATGTGTGAGATTTGTATTGAAGTGGATAGCCTATTTTTACGTAGGCATAAAGTGAGTGATATTTAACATAAAATTAATAATATGTTAGTTTTCTTATGGTTTTATAGTTTTGCTTTTAAAGAATTACATTACTGTACAGTATGCTTTTCTCTTATAATTGGAGAATCTGCATATCAGCTTATCATCACAGGTAAGTGGTTTTTTAAAAAAAGTAGCAATGTTTTTAATACTGTATTATGAATGTGACTGTAATACTGTATGTCATAAAAATTTTATGATTTATTCATTAGCGTATAGGCTAGGCTACCATGAAGCAATCATATTGATTACACTAGGCTACTGTAAAGCAATCATGTTGCTGCTTCTTTGTTATCAATCCATGAATCATTTAACCTATAAATAAATATGAATTTCTGTTTCACATTATCTTTTCGGTTTTGATGTCTAGTGTTAGTTATAACACCTGCAGTGTTTTGTATCATATAAGACAATATTGATATAGGTACTGACAGACAATTCATCTTGTGAACTGACGATATAAACTTATGTTATCAATAAACAGTACAGTACTATAAATATATTTTCTCCTATGATTTCCTTAACATTTTAAATCTAGCTTAGTTTATTATAAGAATACAGTATATAAGACATATAACATAAAACATATGTGTTAATCGACTGTGTTATCGGTAAGGCTGTTAGTAGTTAAGTTTGGGGGAGTCAGAAGTTATAGGCGGATTTTCAACTGTGCTGGGGGTCAGTGTTCCTAACCCTCTTTGTTGTTCAAGGGTCAACTGTATTTCTTTTGTTTTCTAATTTCACAGTATGTTTTACTACGCACAAATACTAAGACTCCTTACCCCCAGGAGGCTGGGAGGAAGCTGCAGTGAAATTTCATTTGATTGAAATGGTCAAAGTCTAAAAATTCATTGTGAAAACAAAAAGAGCTAGAAATTGGAAGGTCTCTTCTCTGCCAGCCCTCTTGGAAATATCTGAAAAACACTTTTAACACAGCCTTAAGTTTAATGAACATAAGCAATATTAATTAATCTAGCAAAGCTTCCTTGCAATATTCTGCCAAATTCTAGAACTTCTGCTACGTACATCTAGTCTATGAGGGCTAAATAAGAGAGCGCCCTTTCTGTGCTACCCCTGCCCCCCACCCAAAGGCATGCCTTCCTGATACTTGGGCTTGATTCTCCAAATCTCTGGGGTTGATAAATTTTGCTGACGGTAGGTAGGTATACAGCACTACACCATTAAGGTCATAAGTGGTGGCATAGCTTGCTTCTTCTTGCTTGTTATCACCATCATCTTTCTCACTTTCCTCAGATGCTTTTCCTTTGCTGGTTAGGGTCCATTCTGAAACCTTTGTGATTCCCCTACTCCCAAGAAGCTTCTGAAAGTTTCTCTTTCTCATGAGTTCTCTGACCACCAACCTGCTCTACGTGAAACATCTCTGTTACAGCTAATCACACAACACATGCTTTTTACTACGTAAATGTACTTAGAATAATGAGTCACCTAGAGGTAATCACTGATGTAGAATATGATACTGCAAGTCAGCAGTTTCCTCCTTCCCCAAGAAATCCTACAATATGTAAAGTTTTCCTAGTTTCAACCATAAGATGTTGGTAATTAACCTTATTAGCAATCATGAAAAAGGCAATGATTTTTCACTTTTTGGAGACACAGACTCTTTTGAACTATTGAGAAGGAAGGAGCCCAAAAGGACAAGAGGAGCCCCATTTAATACAGGGAAACTGCAATTCGTTAAAACTACCCTAGCAGTGTACAAAGACTTAGGTGACGGCCAAGCTTTAAACATTTAGTCAGTTGGCTATTTGGCATTATGCCTCTTAAACATACAGATGATTGATTTCATTTTTAAATCACTAGACCACATCATCTTGATGTTTTGACATTTTGTCCATGGCCTCGGCAGGCAGTGATTTTAAAGAGCTCTCTACTGCCGTCTCATGGTGAAAGAATGAATGGCTGGGAGTTAGGAGGCAAAGCTGGCTCTACCACTAGCAGGTAAGTTTGGGTAAATTGGATAATTTTGGGTAAATTACTGTGTGTGGGCCTCAGTTTCCTCTTTTATAAATTGCAAGTTGAATTGATTATAAAATTCTTTAAATATAGAGCTGTCTAATTGGCAAGAAAAATGCTTAGAACTCTGTGAATAACTTTGCATAAAGCCATGCATTTTGGCTTCTGTGCAGTTTTCATTTGACTTGTAATGTACTCCCTGACTCACAGGTTCAAGTGATTTATAAGGAGTTCATGTCATCCCTATGAATTAATACACCCATATACTCTTCCTATCCCAGGGCTTAGGGGCAACTTCTTCTTTTGAATACAATAACGGCATTCTTCATGAGGATAATTGAAAGCTTTTGCCCTCAACCAACAAAACAGGCTTTAATCAAAAAGTTGAATGCAGAGATTCCTCCTCAGAAGTTGAATAAATCAAGTACAAACCAGGATGCAGATACAGAGGATCAAAGTGGAAATTACCTCTGCCGCTCCCTTGAAGAGCAAATTGTTTTATTGACTTTTCTTCAACACAGTTCTTGTTCTGCCTTGTAGCGGTTTTTCATATTTGCATTTTTTTTAAAAAAAAATTTGATGATCTATAAGGAAGGAGACAAAGATCTTTGACTAACACAGCCTCTGTCTTGCTAGAGGCAGAGCTAACTTCGGCATTGTACTTTTTAATTACAGCGGAGACTTCCATGGCCTCTCGAGTAAAAGCCTGCTATGGCCTTTGCTTTCAGAAAGCAGACAAGGGTGCAGGTAAGAAAACAAGGGCATCTCAGTCTTCCCGAAAACGGGAGCCTGAGATGCTTATGTCAGGAGGAATTGCTTGAGCAATGTCTGTCCGTATCCAGACTTTAGCTTTCTGGGGACTGGCAGAGATACAGTGAATCCCTCTCTTGAGAATTTCTGAGGGACACACACGACAGGCCTCGTTTTACAACTTAATCAACCCAAGGGGTATGAGCAGCAGTGCTTTTTGCCTGATAGTTATGTAAGATGAAAGGAGTCTCAAAGTCGAACGAAGCTGTGTTATTCAGCTGCTTTCATTTACTCTAAAGGCGTCCCACTGTATAGGTTATGCATGAATTTCTCCCATTTGCAGGAGTAAAGCACAGTAACCAGAAGTCATCAATGTTTTATAAGCTGTGACTAATCTCTTACATAGTCTTTCTCTCTGTGTGTGTGTGTGTGTGTGTGTGTGTGTGTGTGTGTGTGTGTTCAAAATCTTTTCTATTGGCTGATATTTAGCTGCTACTTTATGGTACTATTATTATTATCTTCTAGATCACTTGAGACCATGGCACCTGTGGGGTTTAGGATTGATAGTGTTGTTAGGGAAGCCTGCGCTCCCAAGCCTTTAGAGGGCTTTGAAATATTGTGTTTGAGAATGGCAACAAATAAATCTGAAGCTTTGCCTTCCAGAAGCGGCAGCATGGTGCATTTCCAGCATCCTCTTGGCTTTCAGGGAGCTGTTGCCACCCAAAAATAGTGGTGGGCTCATAAACGTTCAGCAAATCATGATAATGAATCTGGCCAGGGCAAACGTAGCCAGTGTGTGTTTTTTTAATCATGCATCATTTAGTACAAAGAGGACTCTTGGATGTTTTGGCAAATTAATTTGTATTGCACTTCAGAGGAGGGAGAAAGCAGCTGGGCTCTAGCCCATGGAGCTGCACTGGCTGGATCTGCTAATAAAGCTGCTGCTGCCACGGCCTCCTATGAAAGCACAAATGGAACCGTTAGGCGCAGAGACTTCTCTGGAGCTTCCCTCCAGGGTTTTGGTTGAAGCCATGTCAGTCCTTCTCCAGTGGTTCCCAGAGTTCCTATTGTGCTTTGTCAGAAACTTCAGTGCAGCAACCAAGCAACCATTTCCAAAAGAATCATCCTCTATAATTTCAATATCAGTCACAATGCCACCTTCTTTGAAATCTGATTAAATAGGTACTCCTGGATATTTTTACAATTCAAATGTAACTCCTCCCTGACCACTGTGTGATATTTTGTATAACCCGTCATGAAAAGTCTTACGTGGCCTAGGTATTTTTCTAGGTGTTGATTTAAAGGCAAATGGTCTGAAACAAAATCACATTGGAAAAAATTTTTAAATTTACTTTTCTTAAGGAAAGATCACATGGGAAATGGAAGGAGAGAGAGCTGTATGTTAATACACACATACACACATTAGAAATCTTCCCCAGTGTCTATCATTGTAACAGCCGCTGCATGAATGGCTGCGGTTACCCCCAAACTCTCCATCATTAAATCTCATCTTCCAACTGAATTATACCCCAACAGCCAGCACACACGAGCAACCAGGTTTTCTTTTCTTCTTCAAAATCACCTCTCCTTTTTTTTTTTTTTTTTTTGCGTTACGCGGGCCTCTCACTGTTGTGGCCTCTCCCGTTGCGGAGCACAGGCTCCGGATGCACAGGCTCAGCGGCCATGGCTCACGGGCCCAGCCGCTCCATGGCATGTGGGATCTTCCCGGACCGGGGCACGAACCCGTGTCCCCTGCATCGGCAGGCGGACTCTCAACCACTGCGCCACCAGGGAAGCCCTCACCTCTCCTTTTTGTTCGGTTGCCATTCAGTCCTTTAAAAAAAAAAATTGGGAATATATATTTTTGATGCAAAGCCTCTATTCTTTGATTGTTTTTCCGGTTCTGCCTCTTAACCATTGCTAGAGTTCTGCAGGAACTATCCTTGCTCCTCTGCTTAGAGGGCAGAGGAGCGGGAGAAGCCACAGAACTTTCTCTAGCAGGAGGGAAGGAAGGCTGGGACTATGCATATTTTAATAATTTTTTAATGGTTACAGTCTTTTCTCTAGGTATACATCACCTCCTCCTAAAAATAGATAAGAAAATCGTGCTGTTTTCTGTCTTTCAGAGGAGCTCTAGGGTACCAGGGGTAGCTGAGGCCTGGGGTTAATTTAAGGTATCTTGTAATGGAAGTGTGTCTCTTGAGACCTTGCAGAATTGAGTTGGAGTTAACAAAGAGACTTAGGAAGAATAAAGGCTTTTCATATCATTTAATACCGTCATTTAATACTAAAATATAATTTTTTTAATATTTTGAGTGATGAGTAATTCTATGACAATCTTCATCTGTAAGAGTTTAGCATTTTAATTAATTTATACCTTAAGCCTATGTGTTTGGTTATTTGGTTGCTAAATGGTTTCAAGGACTCTTTAGTCCTTGGAAAGGCCGATAGGCAAGTGTTTCATGGTACGATCCCTTCCGATAGACTTTGTGACGGTAATGACGATGATGATAGCTAATATTTATGGAGAAGCTGATTTGTGCTGTGCGTTTGAGAACTTTATGTGTATTAATTTAATCTTCATAACAACCTCATTAGTAGGAACTCCTATTATTTCCATTTTTCATATAAGGAAACAGAGGCATAGAGAAGTTAAGTAACTCTGAAGTGGGCTTGGTGCCAAGCTGCTTGTATTCACTGAGCACAAGTAGTGATGCATTCACTGTGCAGCCTTTAATAAACGGCCAAACAGAACTTACCCTAGGGCTGCCTTTGGTGGGCTGTCAGCCAGTTTGCCACCTCTGCTCGACATTTATCTCTATTAGAAGCACAGATTGGAAAGTTGCCACCGGCTTCTGATGTCAGATAATGTGCCATCCAGCTACACATTAATAAATAAGGATAGGAAATAGAATCACAGCTTTTGGCCTTTCTGTGGGAGAAAGACTATGGACTTTAGGGCACCCAGTTTCTGAACAAATTAAAGACATTTCTATAGAATTATGGTTAGCAGTTTTCAAATCTGAGCATCTGCTATTTTGTGCCCAGTACTGTGCCAGGTAGACGTAATAGAGAACATAAAAGAAGCGGAAAAATACTATTAGCAGTTTTAGAGCCACCTACAACTTTGTCGGAGAAATATGACAACACGCTGGCAGTAATAGTACATGAGCACATTTGAGCAAGGTTCAAGGTGTGCTGTTCAGATAACGACTATGAGGGGAGCTTTGTATTGCATAGTGGAGACTGGACCTAACACAGGGGAAACACGTGACTGTTTCAACAGTTCCATCATCCACAAGCCCTGGGAAATACAAAATGTCATCCCACGTTTACCATCTTCAAAGCCTTGAAATACAGCTTGACTATCAGCACTGAGACAAAAATTGGCCAGTGATCTTTTTCTGCATTGACTTTGGATTCATAGATGTGCAGGTGAGTGTTAGAATCAGTACTGCAAGGTGCAGGGTGACTTCTACAAGTGTCTTTGCCACATGCTGTAAGGCTTGGGTCATTGTTCTTCACTGGTCCCGAAATGTCCAGTGACATGGCATGGCCCAAATAGCTAAACCCTTCATTCTTTGTAAGCAGAACTGCTACTATGTGTCAGGTTCTCTGCTAGCTTTCTGAAGATATTTCAAATTCTAGGAAGGCCAAGTGCAGAATTTAGTCTCAGAAAATCTGTGTTCTAATCCTGGCTCTTTCCTTAACTTACACTGAGGCGGAATAAAAGTCAATTTACTTACCTTGGCTTCAGCTCCACATTTGTGAATGAGAAATCGGCTATATCTGTTGTTCATAAGCTGTTCCATGGAGTTCTGTGGTTTCTTTCTCAGCGTTGCTGGGGATATTCTGGAACAGCGGTTCTCAACAAGGGCCAGTTTCCTACTCTCATTCCCAGAGGACATTTTGGTCATGTCTGGGGAATGTGTTTGCTACTGGCATCTAGTGGGTAGAGGCCACAGATGTTGCTAAACACTCTACAGTATATGAGATAGCTCTCGTAACCAAGAATTATGTGGCCTAAAATACCGATAGCGCGCAGGTTGAGAAAACTTGCCATGGAAGATGTGTATGAGCCAGAGCCTCTAACCCACTAACGGCAAAGTACAACCATTTTTATTTGCTGGGTGCAGCAGACATAAATTTGACAGGCAATAAACAAATGTTCAAAGTTTAATTTTCTTTATTTCCTATAATTGAGCTTAAATTGTATCTTAATTCCCCCACTCTGGTTCTCAGTCAATTCAGAGTGTGCACTAAGGTATTTCAAGGTTCTGATCTTTCTTTTCTTCTCTTCAGCTCCCAATCTACCTCTGGGGCTTGAAAAACATCCTGGAATTGGGAGGAAGTGGATGTCTAGTTCATGGCCACCTTTGATTCTACACTCTTACCTGCAGCCATGCACCCCTCTTTGCTAATCTTCAGCCACCAGGTTTGTTTTTTATTGAAGTATTGTTGATTTACAATATTGTGTTAGTTTTAGGTGTACAGCATAGTGATGCAGTATTTTGGGAGATTATATTTCTTTATAGGTTTTATGAGGGTATAATTTCTTGTGCTATACAGTAAATCCTTGTAGCATATCTATTTTAAAACTAGTAGTTTTTATCTGTTAATCCACACCCCTACTTTGTCCCTCCCCACCCCTCTCCCTTTTGGTAACCACAAGTTTATTTTCTATGTCTGTGAGTCTCTTTCTGCTTTGCATATACATTCGTTTGTATTATTTTTTAGATTCCACATATAAGTGATATCATATAGTATTTGTCTTTCTCTGTGTGACTTATTTCACTAAGCGTAATCTTCCCTAGGCACATCCACGTTGCTGTAAATGGCAGTATTTTAAGATTTAATTTGTTTAGAGATGTTCACAGCAAAACCGAGGGGAAGGTATGGAGAGTTCCCATATACCCCCTGCCCTACACATGCACAGCCTCCCTGTTATCAACATGCCCCACCAGAGTGGGACCTTTGTTACACCTTATGAGCCTACACTGACACAGCATAGTTACCCCAAGCCTATAGTTTACCTTAGGTTTCACTCTTGGTGTATATTTTTTGGGTTTGGACAAATGCATAATGACATATATCCATTGTTATGGCATCATACAGAATATTTTCACTGCCTGTTCATCCCTCCCTGCCCCTCCCCTAACCCCTGACAACCATTGATATTTTCACTCTCCCTCCCTCCCTCCCTCTCTTTCTCTTTCCCTGAACCTCCCTTTTTACTATCTATCTATTTGTCTGTCTATCTATCTATCTATCTATCTAATCTTTAGTATAGGTAATAATTTCTGCTTTTGATTTAGGACACTAAAATTTAAATCCCTAATGGCAGGGCAAGGATTTATTTGAAAAGCATTGCATGTCATTCATTCATTCAAAGAATATTTATTTTTCTAGATTCCACATATATGCATTAATATATGATATTTGTTTTTCTCTTTTTTGACTTACTTCACTCTGTATGACACTCTCTAGGTCCATCCACATCTCTGCAAATGACCCAATTTCGTTCCATTTTATGGTGAGTAATATTCCATTATATATATGTACCACATCTTCTTTATCCATTCCTCTGCTGATAGACATTTAGATTGCTTCCATATCCTAGCTATTGTAAATAGTGCTGCTATGAACATTGGGGTGCATGTGTCTTTTTGATTTATGGTTTTCTCTGGGTATATGCCCAGTAGTGGGATTGCTGGGTCATATGGTAGTTCTATTTTTAGTTTTTTAAGGAACCTCCATGCTGTTCTCCATAGTGGCTGTATCAATTTACATTCCCACCAACAGTGCAAAAGGATTCCCTTTTCTCCACACCCTCTCCAGCATTTATTGTTTGTAGATTTTCTGATGATGGCCATTCTGACCGGTGTGAGGTGATACCTCATTGTAGTTTTGACTTTCATTTCTCTAATGATTAGTGATGTTGAGAAACTTTTCATGTGTCTCTTGGTCATCTGTATGTCTTCTTTGGAGAAATATATATTTAGGTCATCTGCCCATTTTTGGATTGGGTTGTTTGTTTTTTTGATATTGAGCTGCATGAGCTGCTTGTATATTTTGGAGATTAATCCTTTGTCAGTTGCTTCGTTGGCAAATATTTTCTCCCATTCTGAGGGTTGTCTTTTCATTTTGTTTATGGTTTCCTTTGCTGTGCAAAAGCTTTTAAGTTTCATTAGGTCCCATTTGTTTATTTTTGTTTTTTATTTACATTACTCTACAAGGTGGGTCAAAAAAGATCTTGCTGCGATTTATGTCAAAGAGTGTTCTGCTTATGTTTTCCTCTAAGAGTTTTATAGTGTCTGGACTTACATTTAGGTCTTTAATCCATTTTGCGTTTATTTTTGTGTATGGTGTTAGGGCGTGTTCTAGTTTCATTCTTCTACATGTAGCTGTCCAGTTTTCCCAGCACCACTTATTGAAGAGGCTGACCTCATTTGCCAAGCAGAAATAGAGGCACAGATGTAGAGAACAAATGTATGGATACCAAGGGGGAAAGGGGTGGGGTGGAAGGAATTGGGAGACTGGGATTGACACATATACAATATTGATACTATGTATAAAATAGACAACTGATGGGAGCACACTGTATAGCACAGGGAACTCTACTTAATGCACTGTGGTGTCCTAAATGGGAGGGAAATCCAAAAGGGAGGGGATATATGTATATGTCTGGCTGATTCATTTTGCTGTGCAGTAGAAGCTAACACAACATTGTAAAGCAACTCTACTCCAATAAAAATTAATTTTGAAAAAGGAATATTTATTGACTATATATTCCATGGATAAACCCCTTGACCTAGTCTAGTACCTAGAAGATTAGATCCTATTCCTGCTTGTATTATTAACTTGTGATGTGATTCTGAAAAAAGCCACTTAATCTTTATATGGCTCAATTACTTCATCTTTAGCATTTCTATGGTTTTATTTTAATGGTTAGACATACGTATCTTTTTCTCCCACTGGCCACCCCTGACATATATAACTTTTGTAGAATCTAATGTGTATGTAAGTGTAACTCCTAGGTTTAATGCTTTAAACTACCCATGGCTAAATACTCAAACAGTGCTGTTTCACCATTGTTATCATTTTTAGCAGTCATTATCTGATAAACTGCACAGCAAATAAAAATTGCTGAGCTAATGAATGTAAGCCATTGCCAACCCAAGAACTAAAATCCATTTTGACTACAAATAAACTTTCTGTATTTCAGATAAAGTCTAAATTATAACATGTCAATTTTTATTCAAAGCAATCTGACAAATAAGTCAATTCAGCTGAAAACAAAGTAAAATCAATCTATTCTTCCTTTCTTTCCATTTAATTCCCTGAGTTTGGGCAAAATGTAATCAATGCAGGGTCATGTTGAAAGCTAACACATTTATCTGGTGGGTCAGCTTTCTGATTAAAGAAGGAACACTGAACTTTTAGTCAGGACAACTTTCTGGAAAGTGTAGCTTTTCAGTCATGTTTCATCTGCTATTGGAGTCATTTATTATGAAATCCATTCATTTAAAGAAAGGTGTAGGTAATTAGATTTCATCTCAAAGCTTTGCTATCTGGTGGGAGCTAACATTTTAAATTAAGGGGACTTTTTGAAGGGCACGTTTATATGGGGCTTACTGTTGGGTCCCAAGGGAAAAAAATCACCTACCTACCATTGCTAAACCTCATGGCATACTTCCAAAATGCTTCCCTGGAGGTTCTCTGTCCCTGTTAATGCCCATATTTCTACCTCTTCCTAAAAAACGGATTATCTTGTTATTGATGTTGAATGATAAGTCTCTGAGTTCACATGTTCACATTGACCTTTGAATCAGAGTAGCTTATAACTCTATCAGCTGACTGTGTAACTCATTCTTCCTAAAATTCTGGTTGAAGGTATGACGCTAGTTGCGTTCTAGTCTCCAGTTGGAATATGCACCGTGTTTAAAAGTGTGCTTGTGCACCCACAGATGAGAGGCAGAAAGAGTAAAGGAGGAGTGCAATACAGATCTTGCTATAGGTCCCATTATTGTTCTTCCCACAGTCTGATTGATTGTAATTCTGATCCCCATGCTGGCTCTACATTGGGTAATTATGGAATGCTGGGTAAAGCATTCACCTACCCTTTCTTCCCTTGCCAGGGTATTTGATGAAGATGGTGATGGGCTCTAAACAGTTTCTGTTGATGTTAGTCAGCATATATTCAAAGGCTAGTCTAGTACATTTTTTGCAAACATGAATAAGCCAGGATTTTTGTCCTTTAAAAATTCACAAGGCTTTAAGATGAATAACTAAAGAAAAATAACCTGTATACCACTATCATCTGAAATTTCATTTATAGGAGATAGTGTTATGGTGTTTCTGTTATTACAGATTCAGTATTGGTTGGAGTTACACCAAGATCCCTATCATCTAGCTATTATGTAGGTGAGGAATATGATACTCAGCTAGATCACTTAGATGCTTCTGCTTTACATATTCTGTTCTTAAGGAGATCTCTTAATGCCCCCGTATTTAAAGTGAACACAGTCAAGACTCATCTCTTGAGCTAATAAGATCTAATCTGTAGAAGAATCTGACTGCAATTGTTTCTTGTTAAATGTTCATTTATTCAGAGAAAGCACAGAAGAGTTTATGGATCATTTGAAGCTTATCAGGATCTATTTAATAAAGAGAGGCAGTTGGAACTGCATATTTTCAGTTGTGCAAAAGGAAACTAATAAGAGATGGATATAATCATGGCTTCTATGAAAGGCAGCTTGCAACACAGGTAACATTGCCTCCCACTGAGTTTATGTAGCAAGGTAAACTCAGCTGCTGATTGTCTTGTGCTGTTGTGCAGAGGCCTGTCACAATACAGTATAATGGGGATGTATCAAAGCACCATCCACCCCTACAGGTCAAAGTATTCTAATACCTTGTATTTATGTAGCACCTGGCCCCAGGGACCTCCCTGTTTCGTGTGCTACATGATGAATTAAAGGCAAGGAGGCTTGGGCCGGCCATCAGAAAGGGCTTCGCCTCCAGAACACCGTTTAGTGTAAAATTAGGTTCAAGGATAAAGTGCTCATGGCTGGTAGTATTAAAAAAAAAAATGACTAGGCATTATAGATTATTATTAAGAAGTAAAGTTAGAGACCAGTTATCAAGAGAAAGATTGTCTGAATTGTTGGTCCAGTCTAATCACCGTGTATTTCCTGTGTGTCAATGACTCATCATGACACAGTAAAAGAACTATGCTTATTTATTTATTTTATTTATTATTATTATTTTTGTGGTACGCAGGCCTCTCACTGTTGTGGCCTCTCCTGTTGCAGAGCACAGGCTCCGGACACACAGGCTCAGCGGCCATGGCTCACGGGCCCAGCCGCTTCGCGGCATGTGGGATCCTCCCAGACTGGGGCACGAACCCGTGTGCCCTGCATCGGCAGGCGGACTCTCAACCACTGCGCCACCAGGGAAGCCCGAACTACACTTATTTAAATCTATATCATACCACAGCTCTACTTGTGGGAGAAAACTCTAACAGAGGCAGGAGAAATTTGTGGCTCAGGGAGCATCAGACATGTCCAAGCTATCTGGGAACTGGCAGACCTCCCAGTGCAGCAATTTAACACATTTACTGGGGGTAGTGGAATACCCCTGTATATCAAAGGGATGTATATTCAGTTTTTCTCAACGTATTTTCTGGATGTGTGTATCGATGCTTTCCCTGACTGTGCTATAAAGTATACAGGGTCCTCAGAACCCAGAAAAACATGTGGCCATGATTTCCACATAACACTAATGTCTCCAGGGTAGACACTTATTTATAACAAACTAATGGTGTTGAAAATCGCCCCTCCTACCTGCCCCTCTTCCTGATGTCTTTCTGGTACATGGCCTAAGGGCAATGATTCCTTCTCTTCTGTCATTAGCTTGGCCTGTTATTTATAGGTAGAATGATAATCCTCTTAGTTTTGTATGTGAGAAAATCCAATAAAACCTTCAAGATCAAACCCCAAATAGGACACCAGTTACCATATTGACTAACTTGCCAACATATTGTCATAACCATCAGTATGAAGGAATGGAAAGAAATTAATAACTATGGGTCATCAAGACGAGGGTAGGGACATTTTCTTCCACACTCAGAATGAATGAGTGTACGATAAATCCAAGACCTTTGTAGAGCTCCACTGCTGTGACTCTTGCCTTAGGCTCAGTGCTTTTGTAGCAACCTCTCTAGTCTCCTTCTGGTTGCTTCACTCCCCACAGGGAGAGTAGTGCACTGGGGACCAAGGGGACATGTCCACTTAAAACCCACTCTCCCCTTATAGTACACACTCAAGCTACCACAACCTGATATCAGTTGGTTCCAAATCCAGTTCCATTGATTTTGTGTGCATTTTTACCAGATTCCTCTAAGTCTGAGGACAAGGGACAGTTGTTTCAGGGGTGTGTGGGTAAGGCTTAGATTTCTGGGTTGCGTGTCCCAGGTATGCTTGTGTGGTCCCTCACCACGTGATGAGTGGGAGAATGGGAGGGCAGGCGTCCTGTGAGCTGGGGCCTCTCTCTAGTGTTGCCCTGCACCCTGCAAATACCAGGTGTGGGTCTGTGTAGATACACGCCAAACAATCTCAGTCAGCACCCCTACTTCTACCAATACATTCCCATAGTGAATGTTAGGCTTCTGGCTCTAGGAATAAATTTTTACTTTTCCTTGAATTGCTACAAAGCACTGCCCTTCTGCCTTTTTGTTAAAACCCAGAGGCCAACCTCAGATTACATCCTCCTTTTTCAATCTTCTCCAGTCTTTGTAGGGACAAAGGCAGCACACATATACTCAGTCAAGAAAGTAACTTTGGAAATGATAGTCTGCACAAATGGATAAGGCAATTAGGTGCCAGTGGGCATGGTTTTAATGCTCCGGGTGAAATTATGTTCAGGGATTTTGTTTGTGTGTGTACCTGATTTTCCCCCGGTCTACTTTATTCCTTGTTCCTTGGAAATCATTTTCATATCCCCTGTTTTCCATCAGTGATTTCTTTCTATATGCCAAGTGTGAGCCTGACAAGGCCCAGTACGAGCAAGACTTTGAGTTAAGTACACGCAGTAGCTATTGTGGGATTAGAGAATTGAGTGTCATTTCAGAGAAGTTAGCCACGTCTATTCTCTTCTCAGTCTAACACCTCTCCTAGGCTATAGCTTATGCCTTAGTAAGGGGAAGGGGACAGCCAAGGAATAAGAATTAGAAGACACTGAGAACTTGAGGGAAGGGAATGGGAGTCAGTGAGGAGGTGAAAGGCACACAAGGGAGATGTCAACCAAATTTGGCCTTTTATAAAATTTTAATGAAGGAGAGGCTTGGCAAAATGAAGACCTGCTTACAAATTATATCATAGGCATTTAGAATCATTTCCCAGGGTGAATCCCCCAAAGAGGTTAAATGGGTCAGAGGATATTGATATTTTAAGGCTCTTGATACCTAAAGTCAAACTATAATCTGTACTCCAACTGGAAGTGTCTGAGGGTTCCTACTTTATTGAATCTTTGCCAGTATTAGCAATTACTTTTTTCTTTTATATTATTAAAAAAATTCTTTGCCTAATAGCCAAAATGTTGCCTTACTGTTTCAATTTTATTTTCTATTATTATTAGTGAATCAAATGTTTTTGACTAACTCTGTGGGCTTCTATTTCCTCTTTCAAAATTATTTGTTT
>NW_021703768.1:90314897-90340695 GCF_005190385.1 Monodon monoceros
TAAGAATTTTAGTGTTTTACTTAGGTAAGCCTTCCTTTAAGATACCAAATGGCACAGCTAGCCTATGTATATACAAAGTGGCATACCATGGCAAAATGTACATAATGGCAAGATACCAAAGGGCACAGCTAGTGTTTATATGCAAAAAGTGACCAGTGCAATGTGTTTTAAACTCAATGAACTTTTTTTGTAGGTCACCCATGCGTTCTCTTTTCCTTTTTATTTTATTTTTAAAAATTTTGTTTGAGATATTATAGTGGTTGAGTAATTTAGGATGGGAATAAAGCTGCTTTTGTCCCATTAAAAGACTATTTTTAAACTCTGGTCATTTAACATTCAACCAGAAGATGCTGTGGGTCACCAATTGAATCATAACTTTAGCTAATTCTAACTTGCTTTTAGATAAGCTAAAACTGATTTTTTTTAATATAAACACTGATAGAAGACTCACATAGAGTGATTTTCTCAGCAGAAGAAAAAAATCAAAGAGCTTTTGCTCCTTTGAGAAATCCTATAGAGAGATCTGGTAAGAGAAAAGGAAGCTTGCACCAAGGATTTTCCCTAGGTTCCCAGAGACAGTAGAAATGAAATGGCCACTTCAATCAGAGTCTCCACCTGCTATAGGAGTCCACACTGAAGCCTTCTTTCACTTATTTTCTGGACTGGATTATTTCTAAGCAAGTTCTCACTTTAAAAACATAGCATATATATCATGAGTAAAGGATGGGAAGACATAGTAAAATGTACTTGCCTTTTAAACTAAATCAAACTTAATATTTTTTGGATGGCTCAAGAGGTTGCTTTTTTCATTCATTCATTTATCTGTTCAATCGGTATTTATTGAGCTTCATGCTTAAGGCATTAAGCTAGGTGCAAGGGGGATATAAAAACAAATCACTCTGGATCCTGCCTCACAAGCAGTGTGGTTGAGTAGGAATGATGTGACACATTCTTAAACTGAAATAATCCGAGGTGGAAGTGAGAAACATATGAGAGATTACCTGAAGCACCACGGATGTTCAGTATGGGGAGAGCATCCAAATAATCCCAGCTTGACTAGACTTTCAAACTGTTGCTTACTATTGCATTTCCATTTGCTTGTGTGGTTGGAGCAGCTACATTGCAAATGGCAGACCTTCCCTGGCGTGCAGCCACAGACTGCCTTTGGTGTCCACCAGGGGATCCCTCCACACTTAAAGTAGGCAATTACTGTTTTATGGCAGTCTGGCATATTTTTCTTATGCTTTCATTTGGAATATTACTTCTTACCCATTGAGTATAATCTGACGGTACTGAACTAGAGGTCCTGTCCTTCTTAACTAAATTTGGCACATGCTAAACCTCTAGTCCCACTCTAGAATTTGAATTCAGAGCAAAGTGACATAGTTCATCCTCACTGGATTGTTAGTATAGTTTCTATTTCTAGTCTTGATTTCATTTCGTTTTTCTTTTTTTGAATTTTATTTTATTTTTTTATACAGCAGGTTCTCATTAGTTATCTATGTTACACATATTAGTGTATACATGTCAATCCCAATCTCCCAATTCATCCCACCACCATGCCCCTCCCGCTTTCCCCCCTTGGTGTCCATACGTTTGTTCTCTACATCTGTGTCTCTATTTCTTCCCTTTCTGAGTCTAGTTCTCTAATGTCCCAGAGGATATTTTTCAAAATCTTCACCTTTTGTAGGTTAGCTAGAGTTGGGTTTTTGGTGCTGTGTAGAACATCTGTTGTTTCCTGTTCCAGACCCATTTCCTACCCTCCTCCACTCTGCTCTCTGTCCAGGAGGCTGGGCCTGAATGAACTATATCAACAGGCTTCTCTTTTTCTCTGGTTTCTGGTTGTGTTTTGACAAAAGGGAATTTCCATAGGAGGTCAGAGGAAGGAGGAGAGTGAGATCATATCGCTTGGTCCCTTCCTTGTGAATGAACTTTGGGCTGCTGTGTCTCTCAACTAAGCCTGGCTTCTGACTGTACCGGATGATGAATTGCCATGCTAATTAAACACACAGCACTGTCAAGTCTCCTATACTAAAGTAAGGGGATTGGTGGAGATGAGGTGAGAGCCTGAGAAGTTGAATGGGATTAGACATGAACAAGGCTGAGAAATTTTTACTTCTGAATTTCCCTGAACCTCTCTTGATGGAAGAGGGAGTCTGTTCTTACCCCTTCCCCATCTGAGGAAACTAGCCCTCCTCTGCTTAAAGGTTTTCAGATTGCACTTGAGACAGTGCTAGAGTTCCCTCAGAAGTTGATGTCCATCTTCTTTTTTTTTTTTTTAAGTTATTTTACTTATTTATTTTTGGCTGCATTGGGTCTTCGTTGCTATGCACGGGCTTTCTCTAGTTGCGGCGAACGGGGGCTACTCTTCGTTGTGGTGCACGTGCTTCTCACCAGGGTGGCTTCTCTTGTGTGGAACACGGGCTATAGGTGCACGGGCTTCAGTAGTTGTGGCAAGCAGGCTCAGTAGTTGTGATGCATAGGCTTAGTTGCTCCGCGGCATGTGAGATCTTTCTGGCCCAGGGCTCGAACCCGTGTCCCCTGCATTGGCAGGAGGATTCTTAACCACTGCGCCACCAGGAAGTCCTGATGTCTGTCTTCTTTAGCATCTACCTCAGTGTATTGCCTTGTGGCCCATGAAGAGAGTTAGGTACCAACATTGCCTAGGACTGCTCCCCCGTGCCCCCACAAAGCCTATACATTGTGAAAATAAATGACCTTATAAAATGAGTTTGGAAGTGGTCCCTTTTCTTAAATTTTTTGGAGGAATTTAAGAAGGGTTGTAAAATGGTAGAATTCACCAGTGAAGCCATCAGGTCCTGGGTTTTGCTTTGTTGAGAGGTTTTCTATTATTGATTCAATCTCCTTATTTGTTATTGATCTGTTCAGGTTTTCTATTTCGTCATGATTCAGTCTGGGTAGGTTGCATGTTTCTAGGAATTAATGAATTTCTTCTAGGTTAACCAATTTGTTAATATTGGTTAATATTACCCTAATATCAAAGTCAGACAAAGATATTACAAGAAAAGAAAGCTATAGGCTAATATCCCTAATGAACATAGCTGCAAAAATCCTGAACAGAATGCTAGCAAACTGAATTCAACAGCACACTAAAAAGACCATACACCATGACCAAGTGAGATTTAATTCTGGGCTGCAAGTATGGCTCAATATACAAATCAATTAATGTAATACATCACATTAATATAATGAAGGAAAAAATAGAATGAAGAATAAAGATCACAGGGTCATCTCAATAGATGCAGAAAAAGCATTTGATAAAATGTAACACATTTTTCATGATAAAAACTAGGTATAGAAGAAATTAGGTATAGAAGGAATTTACCTCAATATAATTAAGTCCATATATGAAAATCCCACAACAAACATTATACTTAATGGTGAAAAGTTCTAAAGTTTTCCAGTAACATCAGGAAGAGGCAATGATGCTCACTCTCGCCACTTCTGTTAAACATAGTACCCGAAGTCCTAGCCAGAACAATTAGGCAAGGAAAAAAAATAAAATAAAAGGCATCCAAATCAGAAAGGAAGAAGTAAAATTATCTCTGTTTGAAGATGACATGATCTTATTCATAGAAGACCCTAGAGACTCCACAAAAATAAAAACTGTTAGAATTCAGTAGATTTTGTATCATACAAAAATCAGTTGTGTTTTTATACAATAACAATGAACTATACAAAAAGAAATAAAGAAATTTCATCTGCAATAGCACCAAAAAGAATAAAATACTTAGGAGTAAAATTAACCAAGGAGGTAAGAGACTTGTACATTGAAAACTACAAAGCATTGATGAAAAAAGTTAAAGAAGACACAAATAAGTAGAAAGACATCCTATGTTCATAGATTGAAAGACTTCAAGGTGTTAAAATGTCCACGCTACCCAAAGTGATCTAGAGCTTCAACGCAGTCTCTATGAAAATTCCAATGATGGGTTTTTTTTTATATAAAAAGAAAAAACAGTTCTAAAACTTATATGGAAACACAAAAAGTCCTCATAACAAAAGCAATCTTGAGAAAGAACAAAGATGGAGGCATAAAAACAAACATATAGACTAGTGCAACAGAATAGAGAGTCCAGAAATAAACCCATGCATATATGGTCAGCAGATCTTCAACAAGGGTGCCAAGAATACATAATGGAGGAAGGACTGTCTCTTCGAAAAATGGCGTTGGGAAAACTGAATATTCACATGAGAAGAAAGAAATTGGACACTTATCTTACACCTTACAAAAGAATCAAGTCAAAATGGATTAAAGACTTAAAAATAAGAACTAAAACTGTAAATTCCTAGAAGAAAACATAGGGGAAAACTTCATAACATTGGTATGGGCAGCTATTTCTTGGTTATAAAACCAAAAGTACAGGCAACAAATACAAAAATAGACAAGCGGGGTATGTCAAGCTAAAATGCTTCTGCATAGCAAAGGAAATAATCAGCTGACTGAAAAGGCACCCTGTAAAAAGGGAGAAAATATTTGTAAACCATATATCTGATAAAGGGTTAATACCCAAAATGTTTAAGGAACTCCTACAGCTCAATAGCTAAAAAACAAGTAATCTGATTAAAAAATGGGCAAAGGACTTGAACAGACATTTCTCCAAAGAAGACACACAAATGACCAATAGGTATATGAGGAGATGCTCAACATCACTAATCATCAGGGAAACACAAATCAAAACCACAATGAGATATCACCGCACAGCTAGGATGTTAGGATAACTAACAAGACAGCAAGTGCTGGTGAGGATGTAAAGAAATTGGAACCCTTGTATACTGTTGGTGGAAATGTAAAATGGTGCAGCCACTATGGAAAACAGTATGGAAATTCCTCAAAAAATTAAAAATAGAGCTACCCTAGCAATGCTGCTTCTGACTATATGTTGAAATCAGGCTCTCAGAGGTATCTACACTCCCATGTTTTTTGCAAAATTATTCACAATAGCCAAGATATAGAAACAATCTAAATGTTCACTGATAGATGAACTGATAAAGAAAATGTGGTATGAATATACAATGCAATATTATTCAGCGTAAAAAGGAAGGAAATCCTGCCATAGGTGACAACATGGATGAACGTGGAGGACATTACACTTAGTGGAGTAAACTGGTCACAGAGGGACAAACACTGCATGATTCCACTTACACGAATTACCTAAAATAGTCCAAGTCATAGAAACAGTGTAGAATTGTGGTTGCCAAGGGCTGAAAGGAGGGGAAAATGGGGAGGAACTGCTCAATGAATATAAAGTTTGAGTTTTCCAAATTGAATAAGTTCTAGAGATCTGCTGTATAACATTATGTCTATAGTTATCAGTACTTACCTGGCACTTCAGAATTTAAGAGAGTAGTTCATAAGTGCTCTCACCACAATAATAAAGAAAGACAAGTTTACTTATCAACAATAAATATATTTCATTATCTTGGGAAAAGTATCTGTAGAGGACATTATTGGGACAAGTGGGCAAATCTCAAATACAGGTAGTGAGTTATATAACAATATTGTATCCAAATTAGATTTCCTGATTTTAATAATGCATTGTGCTTATGTAAGAGAATGTCCTTGTTCTTGGAAAATACATATTGAAGTATTTTGGGGTAACGTGCATGATGTCTGCAATTTCCTCTCAAATGGCAAATGATTCAGAGAAAAATGTGTATGAGTTTGTGTCCACAAAGAGAAAGAGAAACAAAATCATTCATAAATAAGGTAAGAGGTTAACACCTGTTGAGTCTGGGTAAAAGTTATATCAGAGTTCTTTACATCATTCATGCAACCTTAATGCATTTTTTGAAGTTATATCAAAATTGAAAAGTTAAATATTTAAAAAGGAAATACACTTCTAAAAAAAGAGCAAATGATTTTGCCATTCTCTATCATTGGTAACCTGGAAAGTAAGCTTGGGAAGTAAGCAAGGAGTGGATTCTTCGGGTGTTTGAGCAAAACTGATGAAACAGAATCAGAGGAAGCTGAATTTGTGGAACTGAGTGTACTAATTTGGAATTCAGAATATAATGTTTTGGTTAAAACACTTGGTAGAGACATATATAGTTCGCTGAATTGGCTGACCTAAAGCTGCACCCAAAGTTGGCTTATAGTTAATAAGGTTAAAATGCTAGCAGTCCTCGTTCCAGCATTCTGAAGAGGTAGGAGTCTGAAGCTGTAGGAAATGGGAATGTTGGAATGGATTCTTTTTTTTAATTGGAGTATAGTTGCTTTACAGTGTTGTGTTAGTTTCTGCTGTAAAATGAAGTGAATCAGCTGTATGTATACCTGCTCAGCCACTCCCAGTCGTACACTCGGGGATTACATGGAGGTCACTCTCTTCATTGAAGCATTAAGAAATCATTGGTAAGGAGCACACCACCATCCTTGAAGACCCCTGAATTGCCAGTTCTCTGTAGACCAGATATAACATAGGGAAATTTCAGTGACATTGAGTTTTTTTATCTCAATGGGAATAATATCATATGGAGTTGTAGAGAACAGGTGGTGATGCAATTACTACAATAAAATCATGTTTAAAATGGTTATTAGAGGATTTCTGACCTGCAGGAATTTCTGGCAGTGGCTCCTTAGAAATGAAATAGGTGGGTAGCGTAGTAAAATCCTTCTTGAAATACATAGGCAAAACCAAATTTTAGTTTGGCTGGGAAGAAAACAAACTTGAATTACTCTAAGTGGAAATTATCCATTTCCTAAGTCAGTGCACAGCCCCAGATTCCTTTGAGTAAAGGGGAGGTAAGGTCCCTCTGAGGAATGACTGTGTAACAAACCCACAAGCATTTTCCAACTGTTCCAGAAGCCATTTACCAGGGGGACTGTGCATGGCAGAGAATGGAACTCAGCTTTTCTGGGGTTTACTGAGTGGTGGCTCTGAACTTAAAGTAGTACCCAGAAACTCAAAAGAGCTCTCTCATTCACAAGTCATTGTAGGACCTTATGGAGCTCAGGTTATAGGGAGTCCTGGATAGTGTCTGTCTCAAGGTGTGTCCAGTAAGAACATGAACCCATACTCAGGTTAATTTTTCCAGTTGTAAAACATATAGCATGCTTAGTAATTGGAAATAAAACTTCCATATTGGTTTCCTGACTTGTGGATTGAGGAGAAAAATCACAAGCCCACTTTTCAGATTTATCTGTATAGTATGTCAGTACCAGCAAGAAGAGTTTGGCTGCTGCACTACTGTCTTACTCAGGAAGGCCTGAAAGACATTGGTGAACAGGAATCTTCCATGTGAGCAGAACTTTTCCTAGAACATCTGGTTGTATATTTTGTGTGGAAAGAAAGACAGACTAAAATGCAGTGATTCGTGGGCTGTAGCTAAAGGGCCGGCTCACTGGTCAGGGACAAAGTTGAAAAATTGGTTTTAAGTATGACTGAAAGAGAGGTGTATGCGTGGATCTCTTAGAATGGGTACAGCATGTGAAGATACTCAGGTTCCACATAATGCCCATCAGAGGACATCCAGTGCAGAGATGAAGATGTTCTTTCCTGTGGATGCCATTTTTTCCAGAACCACCTACTTCTATTCCAGCGAGTCCAAGTACAAAGTATCTAGAGTAGCAGGGGTAGAAGCTATACATAGATTCAAACTTGTGGTCCTTCCCTCAAATGGCTACTGCCACTCCTAACTGTGCAAACTACTGACGACATAGACCAACACTGAACTCCTGATAAGGCACCATTTACAAGGGAGGACCAGCCAGCTACCTGGTGATGTGCTAGTCATATCTGACCAGTCTCTAGATAGGGAGGGCATAGCTTTTAGTCCTTACAGGGCTACAATGAATATTTCAGAAATGCTCAGCCCCCCATTCATGTATCTGAGGAGTATTTTCTTCATTCCTGTAGTATACCTCATGATATCCCCTCTGGCCAGAGGACACATTTTACAGCAGAGTAAGTACGGAAACACAGGCACACTCCCATGGTCTCAGTGTGTTTTATCACTGAGAAGTGCTTGGCTTAATAGAGTGCTGGGATAGTCTTCTGAAAGTTCAGTTATGTTTCTAGCTAGGAAACACCTTGTGAGATCGTGGTGCTACATGATAGGATGTGGTAGATATCATGAACAAACATCACTCTGAGCTAGTTTCTCATGCATTATTAGTATCTCTGTTAGCCAGACTCCATAGCTCCTGGTACCAAGATGTGGAGATGAGAGTGACCTCTCTCACTATTACTCTTAACAACCCACTTGGGAAACAATTGCTCCCCGTACAATTTTGGCCTTGGTGGTTTTGGAGGACTTAGGGTAAAAAGGAGTAATCATTTTATCAGAAAGCAGTCATTGTTCTACTGTACTAGGCACGCTGGTCATTTTGAGTTCCTTGTGGCAGAGAAGAGGGTCACTGTTTTATCTGAGGTGTTTGTCCCAATTACCAGGAAGAAATATGATTTCTGCTACTCAGTGAGAGTGAAGAGTAGCAGGGGACCCAGGGGTTTGAGTGGAGAATTTCTTACTTGTGTAGTCAATAGTCTATACTCAGTAGTTCTGGTCAATGGAAAACTGCAGAAACCCAATTAAGAAAAGACCACTAAAGTCTTAGATTTTGTAGAAATAAAAGTTTGGGCCACACCATTAGGTAAGGTATTTGTCTAGCTGAAGTCTTAGTGGAGATGTTAGGAACATGGGACAGGGTGGTAGAAGATTATTATGACTAGCTATAGCAGTGATGTTTTGTTCTATAATTATATTTTTCTCCCATATTTTTCTCTTCTTTCTCATATGATGAACACGAATGGTGATTATCATTTTAGGTTTCTGTGGGAGTTGATTAAATTGACATGAGCCTTTTCTAATGCATTAACTAATGAGACCTTGTGTAACCTCTGTATTGGGGACATGCTATTTTTTAAAAAAATTAAAACTTCATTAAGGAATAATTGACAAGTATTTACATGTATATTTAAAGTCTCCATTGTGGTGATTCAATATACCTATACACTGATTGATTACCAAAATCAAGTTAATTAACACATCTATCACTTCACATAATTAACCCTTTTTTTGGTGTGTGGTGAGAATGCTTAATAGGTACTCTCAGCAAATTTCAAGTATACAAATATTATTAACTATAGTCACCATGCATATTAGAACCTCAGAACTAATTCTTCCTGTAACTGATAATTTATACCCTTTGACCTACATCACCCAATTTTCCCATTCCCCAGTCCCTGGCAACTACTATTCTATTCTCTGTTTCTATGAAATTGCTTTAAAAAAATTTTTTTTTAATTTTAAGATTCCACATATAGTTGATACCATACAGTATTGGTCTTTCTCTGTCTGGCTTATTTCACTTAACATAATGCTCTCCAGCTTTACCCATGTTGTTGCAAATGGTAGGACTTCCCTCTTTTTAAAGTCTGAATAGTATTCCAGCATTATGGAATTTTCCTTATCCATTCTTCCATAAAAGGATATTTAAGTTTCCTTTATCTTGTTTCCATATCTTGCCTATTGTGAATAATGCTTCAGTGAATATGGGTATGCAGATATCTCTTTGAGATACTGATTTCAATTCCTTTGGCTATAAAACCAGAAGTGAGATTGCTAGATCATATGGTAGTCCCATTCTTAACTTTTGAGGAACCATCCCACTTTTCCATAGCTGACGCACTTTTCATCTGGATAAAGGATAAGAGATACTGGAGGGTAAAAATAGGTTGACCATGCTAGATATCTTCTGATTGCTTTCCAGATCCTCTTCATCATTCTCCAACCTGGTCTCTGCCTCAGAAGGCTATGGATTCCAGTTAGGTTTGGTCATTGGGAGTCCCTGTAGGATTGCTTAAGACTGTTTGTGTCCCCTGACTGGGAGAGGCCTCTTTTATACACCTCAGTTCTTGTGGGTTCTGGTAACCCCTCTCTCTTCTCATTATTGCACTATCCTTTGTAGTTCTTCTGCACTGACCAGCAGCTATGTAAATAGCGTTTTGACCTTCCTTGGCATGTCCCAATGTGAATATGTTGTGTGTTTCTTGAGTCCCTGACTGATGCAGTTGCTTAGCACCACAACACAGTGATAAACAAAATGAACCAAAATCTCAGTGCGCATTTACCGCCATTTATCTACATGTTGACATTATAGTGATAACTAAACATTTGAATCATCAAAGGATTAAATTTCACACAGTGAAAGTTTAAGATGCGGAACATTTTGTCATAACACAACTTTAATACACATATTATTTTAGTAGCAGCTAATACTTTAGAAATATTTTATAATAATTTAAGGGCTAAAAAAACAAAGCCAGAAATATTTAAAGACTTGGCCAAAATGTTGAAGTAGTACCAGGAATGTGATTAGAATCTTGTGCTTTTCTCAGAATATCCTCTATTCTTTGAATGGTATGGTATCAGAAGAAGCTTGGTGTATTCATTTTTCCTCATTAGCAAGGTTTTTCCATAAATCATTTAGTTCAGTATATCCTATCTTTAAGGATATAGACAATTTATTTAGTCAGTCAATGGAGATGATTTCACAGAAGCTTTGACAAATTTGGTGAACTTTAGATTGTAATTTTGCATCTATTCATCTGTCTTTCAAATTATATACTGAACTTTTGAGGTCTAGTTTTTTTAGTGAATAAAAAATAGCTTTATTGAGATACAATTTATATACTGTAATGTTCACATGTTTAGGATGTACAATTCAATGGCTTTTGGTTTATATATAGATAAACCAGATAGATAGATGTTTCTATGTCTATCACCTTAATTTTAGAACATTTTCATTATGCCCCAAAGAAGCTTTATACCAGTTTACTTAACAGTCACTATTTTCACTCCCCATGACACACTTTTGTTCTCCCGAATCTAGGCAACCATTAATCTACTTTTTTTTATAGATCTGTTGAGGTCTGGATTTTGATCTTTATTTCTATATGCTTAGTGTTTAATACAGTGTCTGTTACTTAGTAGCCATTCAGTATAATAGGTTTGTTTAATAAATGTTCATCACTAGCTGGGTGAAGTTAGATAAGTCTTTTATAAACCGCCTGCTTTCCCTGAATATCTTTGAATGATCTAATATCGTTTAAATTTGTTTCTCTGGACATGCCAAATATGAAAGCAGGAGGCTGTGCTCTTGTAAAGTGTCTCTTTTTTTGTCTTCGAAGTTTACATGGCACAGCTGCAATCAGCATTGTTTTATAACCAGGAGTGTACCTTTTTACTTAAGTTCCTCCTTGCTCCCCAGAAGCCTTCCGTGATATCACCATCAGCTCTGTCATTATAGAATCAGGAAGCATATCTTTGAAATTCAGAACTTGATCTTCAGGTGGTCTGTTGGGACATCCTCAGGTATTTATGTATGATGAGATTTATTGACGGAATCCCTTCTATCTTCATAGAGAGGTCAGGGTTATATAGCCCGCGTTCTATGTCAAGGACACTAGTGAATAAAGGCTGATAAACCTGAGGGAGCACCTTGAAAATAGATGTTCTGGAGACTACCCAAGCGAAGGTCATTTGCAGCCTGTCCCTTTAAGGCTGGCAGTGACACCCAGGCCCAAGGAGCTTCAGAACTGTCATTGTTAGAATAATAATATGATATCTAATTCTGTTTTTAAGTGAAAGAGAATAAAATTAACCCTCTAGACCCTGTGAACTGGGCTACCAGGTGCAATCCCATTTAGTGACATTGTGTACCGAATCCACGCAAGAATGTGTATGTGAACATTTGGAGGGAAGGGAATATTATCACATTAAAATCATAACAGTCTAAGAGGCTGGAGGAACACACAGGTTTTGCTATTTTTTTCCCAGCAGTCTTTGTACTGCCTCTCACAATAAATAAGCTTGCTGTGTCTCCTTGAGGCAGCTGCCTAACATTGTTTTGCTGCTACAAAGTACTGAATAAAAATAATTTCTCATTCTTCTCAGTTTTCACCTTCAGCTGTTAAATTGCATCTTAAATGAAAGGGAAAATGACAATTGACGCAGTCTTTTGGCTTGCTTATTTTCTTAGCTTAGCGCCATTTTGGAGTTAGGTGGTGGTAGAGATTCCACAGAGAGAGGAAAAGACAAGCATTTTTAGTCCTATCCCATTTTAAACACCATCAGATGGGTAGGTATTAATACCTGGAGAAAACTTAATGACTTTGAGTATTCGCAAAAGAGAAAAAAGGAATATGAAGAATCAACAAGAGGGAGAAGTTGTTTCTGCTTTGAACGTTTGATCACAAAAGTTGTCAACTTGTGGTTTATATCTGTTAGACTTTTGTAAGTCCTTCTCATGGAATTTTGAGGGTATGAAAGGAATATTGCTACTCTTGCATAGAATTGACACCTACAATTTAAATAATCAGGACAAATTGCAGCCTTATTTATATCTACTGCTGTTTGCTTGATTTGTCATTGTAATTTCTGGTAGCCAAAGGTATTGGGAAAGTTAGAAATATGATGTACTTTTGTGTTGGAAATGAGGGGAAGGGTGAAGAGTGGTGAAGGAGAAGCTGCCATGGTGGATAATCTCTGGGGAAATTTTACTTTCTCTTCTGCTTTCCAGAGACATCTTTGTTTTGTACTTTCTCCTCACGTTCACAGCTGTACTCAGTACAAATTCGTAAACAAGAGCCTGTTTACATCTCTCTGGGGTTTTGGGGTTTCCTTGGAATACCAATGGTGTCAGAGGAATAGGAAAAGCTGACACAGATTCCAGGGCTGGTTGCTATAAACAGACAAACAATTAGATAGATGTAACAACCAAGGTGGCTAAAATATCATCTCAGAAAATGTCCCTGCCCCAAAGGGAGGATGGTGAGTTAGTGAGTGATTTCCTCTATACACATACCAGGAGCTGTCAGACAGTCCTAGGGAGCAGAAAGCATGTTCAGTCCTCTGCGATTTGCAGTAAATGGCTGTGATGTCACTGCCCAGCAAACAAGAGTGTTACTTGTGAATGAGTCAAGAATCGACACGTCACTCTGCTCAACCAAGGAAAATCCGTGATCTCTAGAGACTCATACATCCCAGACACAAGTTCTTTCTTTGCTGTGAAACTGTGTTAACTCTTCCAGGCCCCTAGAGTAAGGCGGCAGTGCCAAAAGAGTGTCAGTAGAGTTTAAGAGAATGCCTATCGCATAGGGAATGAATTTTTTTTTTTTTTTTTGTGGTACGCGGCCTCTCACTGTTGTGGCCTCTCCCATTGCGGAGCACAGGCTCTGGAGGCGCAGGGTCAGCGGCCATGGCTCACGGGCCCAGCCGCTCCACGGCATGTGGAATCTTCCCGGACCAGGGCACGAACCCGCGTCCCCTGCATCGGCAGGCGGACCCTCAACCACTGCGCCACCAGGGAAGCCCTGGGAATGAATATTTTTTAAGGGAGAATTTGGTTATACTTTTACAAAATAGAGAATCAAGGCTCTTCTACTGTCCTCTAGCTATTCTTTATACTTTATTTTTCACACACTCTTTTATTGATCCAATATTTACTGAGAAACTATCTTGGCAAGCCACTGTGCTAGTCACTAGGTATATAGAGACGAATGTGATATAGATGGAACTCACCATTTGCCCTTCCCGAGCTCCCGAGCACACACCTGCTTCTTCTGTATTAGGGGTGCTTAATCTCTACTATGTTGGCTGGCTGATTCCTGAAGCAGGCTTCAAAATTGCCTGTATGTGTGTGTATATGCAGAGAAGACCCATAGCTTTCATCACATTTTCAAATGGGTCCAGGGAATAAATCTTTTATAATTAAAAGTATTGCTCCTGGTAATTTGAGTAGATATGGGGATGTATTTGATTAAATTGGCAGATTTTAGAAATCAGATTACACGTACAAGCTGAAAGTTGACAAGCTTTAGGACCAAAGGGACAGACCAAACGGTTGTGCAAAAGTCTCTAACTGCTTCAAAGCAGACAGAATCTTGTTTGCACATTTCATCAGGCATCTGGGGCTTTGTATAAGAAGTGATTGCTCAACACACTGTACTATAAATACTGCAAAACAAAAGAATCTGATTTACCACCAGCCACTGATCTACTTTTTACAAATCTAGCTATTTTTGTTCATTGTATAACTTTATTTTGACTTTTTAGAAACTAGGATGTCCTCTGGAATACGGGAAAGTGTTTTGCTACATTTTACCGTTTTAGGAATGTTTATTGTTGTGAGATCTATTTTAACTACTTAAAATGTCATGCATAAATAATCAATGTAATTTGGAAGAACAATTAGCAAATTACTAAATTGGGTACTTTGCTATTACAAAGAATGACCGTTTTTGACTTAATAGTAAAAGAGCTCACAACTTATAGTATGCTTTAAATTTTATTTAGCACTTTCTGGACATTATCTTAAGTTTCAAAACAACCCTATTAGGTAAGCACTACTACTCCTATATTAAAGACATGAAAATTGATCCTTAATTACAATCTACCTTTTCTGAAATTATTAGCTATGTTTCAATATCATGTAAGCAAAGCAGATGTGTAAAAAGTCCTCTTATTAGTAAAATCTAAATATAACATTTGCTGAATATTTTGCTTACTATATTAAATATAGATGGCTTTAGAGCATGCAAAAATCTTGAGTTTTCAATAGCTGTGTGAACACAATCTTTGATTAATAAATGTAATCAGTGTTCCTTTCTGAGGACATTTACCTTTCCGTGCTTTTGTTCTGTTAGGTCAGAATATTACTAGATACAGCAGTTACCTAGCACAGTGTCATAGAATAGATGAAAATGCTAATAGTAGTTGGTAAGAAATAGGCTGTTAACAACCGGCTACCATTTGCCAGGCCTGCAATGGGTGCATTGCACAACGTGAACATGAAATTGTAAGAACAAGCTTTTGTGGTAGAAAATATTTCCGCTAAGGAAAGTGGCATTCAGAAAGTTGTATAACTTGTCTAAAGTTACTCAGTCCATGAGATGTCCACCTGGGATTCCAATTTCAGTCTTTTTGATTTAAAAACTCATCCCATTACCCATGGCACTCTTGTAGGAGCAAATTTGGAGGAAATACTGAAAAGTGAAGTTACCTGCTGTGACTCTCAAATTAGTTATCTGCCCAGTGGGTCACATGTTCTCTTGGAGACCAAAAATGGAAAGACAGTGCCAGCTGAAACTGATAGAAACTGACAGAAGTATAGCCAGTTGCTGATTTGTTTTCCCATTTGTTCCTAGAGAGTCGATTTAATGGCTACACAAGCACAACCCAAATGCAAAGAACTGTGTAGGGTCACTCAAAATGAATAGCACTGTTTGTTCTGACTGGAGATAAGCAAAATAAAGTTGGCAAGTGTCTCTGCTTCTCTTATTTGCTTCTCAAAGTCATGCACCCAAAGTCATTGACGCCTCAGTGAATTTCACCACTACCTTCCAAGGGGACTGCTATTTGCAGAAGGTGATGACACTGAAGCATCTCTTGAATGACCTTGAATAATTTTCTGAGGTTTGGCTGAGTCAGTAATTCCACATTTAAATCTCTGAGTATATCCTTTAGATGATTTAGTGAGTGTGTGTATGTCTAGGTAGTATTACACATAGACGTATGCCATATAACAAGAGCTAATGTTCGCTAAATACTGAATGCCTTGGGATGTATCTATGATACTAAATCTAATCTTGATATTAAATCTATAAAGACATTATCACCCAGTTTCATAAATGAAGAAACTGAGTCTCATTCCCTAAACCTAATAACAGTATTTCAGTCGACTGTTCTGTCTCAGACACTGAATACATTGATACAAACACAGATACACTCATGTAAACACAACTATTGATAATGTCAGGTGGGGTCAGAAATCTGAATTTATGTTTCAGGCTTTCATTAGAATTGCCTATAGAATAAGCAGTAGTACTATATAATAAAAATAATTTCTATTTCTTCAGTTAATTTTTATTTAACTAGTTTGTCTGAGTCCATAGTGGATTGGCCAAAAAATGTCATTGTCAAATGACAGTGATTCATTTGACATAGAAAAGTTGAAAAAGAGATGAATTATTTTACTAGAAAAATAACCTCTTCACGACAAGTCATTTTTTGAAGGGCAAGAAGAATGAGGGACATTTTTGCCCTGTCATCTCTGTGGTCACCACTGAAATGTAATGGTGCCTATGCGACAGTTATAGTGAGCTAATGTTGTACTGCAGGTGATATGACAGAACCTATAATTACATTTTCCCTTTATTTCTTTAGAAAGGGAAATGTGGACAACTTCTGTGTGTGAAATCAGGTAACAGAGTGAAACCTTGTCCCAAAGATCTGAGCACAGAGAGAAAGTGTTTGATATTGAGTGTCGGAAAGAAAGTTTTTAATTTTCACATATACCAGGGGCACAACTGAGGGGAAAAATCCTGTGCAAGATAGGAAAGAAGAAGGTACAATTTAGTCTATAACGGACAAGCGAATTTGGTCATTTAATTTGTTCATGTCTTCAAAGAGACAAACTGCCTGACTATATGAGCACATACCATATCTTCCTTTACTCATTTGGTTAGCTGTGGAAAGAAGTCTGTTTCCATTGTAAGCCCTGGATTCTCTGGGCTCAAGTGAACAGGGCCTGGAGTGACAACCCAAAGGCATGAAGAGGTAAGATAGGAGGCAGTGTGAGAATAACTCGGGGAAGCTGGGAATAAATTCCTTGAGCAGCCAGTTGGGCCTCGTCCACCTCGCTTTTCTGGCTCCTGTGGTCTTTCTGAATAGAGAAGGTCAGTACCCAACCCATGGGCTATACAGTAGTTAGCTAGTGACCCTGCTGGTTAACCCACTTTTAGTGGGTAGATACTGTCCACAGAAGGTTTAATTTGACTATTGTTTCTTGATGTGAATGTTAAAACAACACAACAGCAAAAATACCCTGCCCAAGTAACACCTGATTCTGTTGCAGGTTTTTCAAAAGAATCAATATTTGATTCCTACAGAGTTGAACATATGAAAAAGGAAAAGAGAAAAACATAGACTTGGTTCTTGGGAATAAATCATAATTGCTACTGCCACATTTGGAATGCCAGGCACAGTACCTACAATATCTTCTTAAGTTTTACACCATTCTCATGAGACAGACATTGTCATATAATGTCACCTGGTAGTTAAGTATAACATTGAGTCTGCTGTGCAGTGTCCGTTGGCAAGTGACAACTTTTCTAAACCTCAGTTTCCTCATCTATAAGATGGGGATAACAGTAGCTGCCTTGTAAGGATAGCCTGTGAATTGCTTAGCACAATGCCTGGCACGTTGGAAACTGTTCAGTGCAAGTTTTTATTAGAAGTTCAGAAAGTTTAAGCAATTTAGTCAAGGTCACAAAGTTAGTGTGTGGCAGAGGAGAGATTCACATCCAATTTTGGGTGGCACAAAAACTTTTTTTTTTTGCTGTACCACAAATCATGTTTTTTCTTTGTCTTTAAAAATAAGACTGTTTCTTCTGAAAACCAAATCCCACATGCAGAGTCATGTTGGAGATAGAGAGATGCTTTCATAGGTCCAGAATTCCATATCTAGATTAGATATCAGAGGATGTATTTGACCCCAGTACCAACCAAGAAAGAAAGGAAAGAAGGAAGGAAGGAGGGAAGCCCCTGCCTTTAAGAGTTCAAATTTAACAAACAAATCCTATCCTAGGGTACAAGGACTCGTTAGAAATGGTTTAAAAAGAATAACCCAGAGCAGAGTCCTCTTAGCCAGGCATAATCCTTAGTATTAGTCTCGACTCTTACAGTTGCAACTGACAGAAATCCACTTCTAACTACCTTGGGCAAAAAAGGGGAGTTTGTTGGAAGGTTCTTGAAGTAGACAGTGTGCTCACGTGTAGAGTTGAGAGGGGGCAGTGATACTTCCGTGCTTCAGCAACAGCTGGAACTGGGTAATCACATGACATCAGAACGCCTTTGGGTCATTTCACATCCCAGCTTTAATCTGCATTTTGGCTTTATTATCATTTTTAAGTACAGACTTGCAGAGAACATGGCTGCTAAAAGTTTCCAAGTTTCAAGCCTTGCAGCTCTCAGCTTTCATCGCCACAGAGTCTAAATAACTTCCTCAGTTGCCGTTTTAAATCCCAAGGAAGAGCTCTGGCTGACCACACTGAGGCCCAGGGGTCAAGGGCTAAGGGAACATGACAAGAGCCTTAAGAACCACTTAAAATTGGAGGAGGAGCAACTCTCTAAAAAGGGAGGGTTTATAGAGAGGCTACTCTCCAGCTACATCAGGAAGCTGGAAAACTGGAGGCCATTTGTTTTCAAAACAGGCTCACTGAAGTATAAACTTATGATTTGTGAGGCTTAAATATGGGCAAACATGTTTAAAATATGTGTGGGGGGAACTCTTAAGAAAACTTAAAACATCTTACTATTCTTGAGCAGATTTTCCTAAAATGCATGACAATCAGACTATCTGAGCTCATCTCATTTTGCAATCTCTTATTCTTCTAAACGGTTGGTGGAATTCTACCGGAAACGAGGATGTTTGGGGAGATGGGGCTTTCCCTTTTAAGGTTAATGGTAAAAAGCACAGATAAATTCTTTTAAAACATGCTACTGAGATTTCAAATCCCAAGCTGGATCAGTTCGTTAACATAGGTCTTTAAGTTTTTCTATTTATTTGAAAACACTCGCATATGATCCTTGATTTTCTCTTTTCTTCTTGTTTAATTCCTATCACTAATTACCTCCATTATGGAGGTACAAACTGATGTCTTCCAAAACCTCATTTTACTCCAAATCTATTACATTTTTAGAAACTAGCTTTCTCCTAATGAAAGAAATGGAGCTCTAATGTGGTCCCTCTCTTTTTCCTCTTCCTCTTAAATGTGGATATTTCCTAAAAATAAAAAGTGTCCGTCTTCATCCTTTTCCCTGCTCCTTTGGTAAGTGTATTCACTCCCATATTTCCAACTATTACCTGTGTATTGGATGTATATAGACCAAGTCTATAACTCTAACCCCACCTGTCCCCCTTGTCTTTCATATCATTTCCTATCAACATCTACAGTAAAACTCTCAACATCTACAACTCAACATGTGCAAGATAGAACTCATTACCCCTCCTTTAAAACTTATTTCTTCCCAGGACTTCCTTAAGATAATAACTCCGCTAATTTCTCAGTCACTGAGGCTTGAATCAGATTTTCAGTGATTCCTCCATCACCCTACCAAGCCTAGTCAGTATCCAACTCTTAGCAGTTCTGCTTCCTCTTCTCCCCGTTCTCAGAACCCCTACCTAGGTTCAGATCCTTATCTTCTCTTGCCTAGACTTAAAAAAATAAAATAAAATAACCCCACCTTTTTATTTGAAAAAAGTTACATAAATAATACAGAAAGTTCTCATCCCTTCACTCAGCTTCCCTAACATTGACATCTTGCCTAACCATGACACATTTATCAAAATTAACATCAGCACAACATTATTAACTGAACTGTAGTCTTTATTTGAATTTCACCAGTTTTCCCATGAATGTCCTTGATCTGTTCCAGGATCCACATTGCATTTAGTTGTCATGAATCCTTGATTCTCAATAATCTGTGACACCACCTAAATCTTGCCTTATCTTTTATGACCTTGACACTTTTGAAGGGTATAAGCCAATTATTTTGTAGACTGTCTCTTCATTTGGGTTTATCTCACTTTTTTCGTGATTACATTGAGGGTATCCATTGTGGTCTGGCCTGTGCTTTGGCCCTTTACTTGCCCTTTAACTGACTTCTTTGCTTCTGGCCTCTTTCCAGTTCCTCTGTCACATTGCATATGAAGTTATACATTTGAAGTATAGGTTTATCCACATCTCTATTCCCACACACAAAAAACTTATAGGGATACCCTAGAAGTCCACATTTCTTTGCCTGACATTCAAGGCCGTGCATACTCTTATCCCAAACAACACTTCCAGACTACCCTTGGCTCCTACTGAACTGGTGATCCTGACAGCAGATCAATTTGACTTGTCCATTCTCTGTGCTGGGCTCTGTGGCTCCAAGTCTCTTCCTCCTCATGCCTACCCTACATGACATATTTTATTATTATCTTCATTTTACAGACAAGGAAACCAGAGTTCAGAGAGATTACTAAACTTGCCCAGGCTTAACAACCAGACTTGATATTTAAACTCAGATTGTTTTCCCTCCAGAAGTCAAGGGATTTAGCCTCTACACTATACTGTAAGCTCCTTTCTTAAAAGTTTGGGTCTTATTCATCTTGAATTTTCTCACTGAATCCAGTACAGTGTCTTATACATAGTATGGCTCCAGTATATGTTAGCTGAATGGATGGATCTGTAAATATTGAGTTTGAGGGTAAAATTATATAATAGTGATGGCAAAGGGTGGAGAGAATCAGAAGTTGCTTACATCAGCATTATACTCTGATGACAATTTATTGTAATGTGTATTACACAGCAGTTATATTACTGTGTATTATACAACTCCAAGGAGGGTATATACCTGGCTCTTTCTCTAGTCAACTTCAGAATTTAAATTATTTACAAAAGGCCATGTGTTTACTTACTCTACCTTTGAACCAAATCACACTCGCTCCCAACACAGTCTTTGGTGTATGACAGGCAGCCTGGTAACTAACAACAAAGCTGCCATGTTGGTAAGTATGAGAAGAAAGGGAGAACTGAGCTTTCAGAGAAACAGAAAAATCTCTAATCTCTCTGTGTAGGCAGGGAGCGAGGGAGCTGCTAGAGAGAGAGGGCTTGAAGGGAGGAGATTTTGATACCACGCCAGGAAGGTGACCCTCTGGCCTTCCCCTTGTATGCTGGCTTGTGCTGAAATGTTTCTGGGTCACTGGCCTTAGGCATGCAGGGACTGTGAACACAGCACATATGTGCAAACCCTCAGCAGCTGGAGGGCACTAATGTTTTCCCCAACAATTTTGATTTGTGTTTTAATTTTCCTTCAGAGAACACATAATATATTTTGGGAGGTGGTTATTTCTCAAAACCTCTGGGTGCTATTGAAAAAGTGGCATTTAAGTACTCTGCCTCTGCTTTTAAAAGTGCAGTGCATTCTCATTTTCAAACTCCTTTAGGTATCAGAGACTTAGGGCATTATAAATTCTGCTCTCTCTATGGCACATTTAAGGTCTACTTTGTCCCCCCCAAATCAACAGAGTGTTGACACTGGGTGAGAGAATGGGTTGTAAAATACATTTTACATCTCTTCAGTAAGTCACTTATTTGCTTTTGTTTTATTTTTTTTCCCCATGGAGAAACATGTTTGGGAGTCTTTGGCAATGACATTTTTAGCTGACTAAAATCAAATTTTCAAAAGCTACTCCTTTCCAATGGGGGGGAAAAAGTCATAAATCCCTATTTAAGTGAGATTTGGTTTTGCACTTGAGGGAGAATAATACTTTTCTTTTTTACTTCATCATCTTGAATTTTAGAAGCATGGACTGTTTTTATTGATAAAATGGGCAAGGTATGTTCATATTCAGTCTAAATATCTTCAAACTCTTTGTTTACAAAGGTGAACTGCAATTGATGACTCATTTGTTGGGGCTACCTTACTCCAAGAATTGTGAAACAAGGATAAATGTGCATCACATTATGTCTCTTGGCAATTTCACATTAAACTAGGTCAAATACCCTTCAGTAATCCTTTACTGATTCATCCTCATAAAAACTTGTCAATGTTAACATCTTCTTTTTATCCCATGGCTGCTTTGGGGATCCGTGTCGTCATCTCCTCTTCACTACACTCTGTCATAGCCTCTAGCCTCCCATTTGGTCTTCTGCTTCTATCCTAACTTGTTCTCAAATTCTTTTCCCATACCCCAGCCTCATCATCATAACGAAATGCAATTCTAATCCACATCACACCACTGCTTAAAACCCTCTAAGGGGTTCCATTGTTCTAAGGATAAAGCCCACAGGTGTTTCTTTTTTCCTCCAGTGTTAATGATGTATGATTGAAAAATAAATGTTATATATATTTAAGGTGTTCAAAGTGATGTTTAATATAGGTATACATTGTGAAATGATTCCCCCAATCAAGCTAATTAACCTATCCTATTTACCTTCTTTTTTTGTGGTGAGAACACCTAAGATCTACTTTCTTAGCAAATTTCAAGTGTACAATACATTATAAACTGTGGTCTCCATGATGTACATTAGATCTCCAGAACTTATTCATCTTATAACTGAAAATTTGTACCCTTTGACCAATATCCTCCCATTCCCTCCAGTCTCCAGCCCCTGGTGATCACCGTTGTATATTTCTATGAGTTTGGCTTTTTTAGATTTCACACGCAGATGCGATCACACAGTATTTGTCTTTCTTTGCCTGGTTTATTTCACTTAGTGTAATGTCCTCTAGCTTAGTTCATGTTGTTGCAAGTGGCAGGATTTTCTTTTTATGGCTGAATTGTTGCATTGTATATGTATACCACATTTTCTTTATCCACCGATGGACATTGAGGTTGTTTCCATATCTTGGCTATTGTGAATAATACTGCAAGAACATGGGAGTACAGATATTTCTTCAAGATACTGATTTCATCTTCTTTGGATATATACACAGAAGTAAGACTGCTGATCATATGGTAGTTATATTCTTAATTTTTTGAGGAAGCTCTGTTTTTTTCATAGTCGCTATACCAATTTACAGTCTCACCAACAGAGTTACAATTTCTCCACATCCTGACCAACACTTGCTAATTTTTGACTTTTTGATAATAGCCATCCTAACAGGTATAAGGAGATATCTCATTGTGGTTTTGATTTCCATTTCCCTGATTATTAGTGATGTTGAGCACCTTTTCATCTTGGACATTTGTATGCCTTCTTTTATTTATTTATTCATTCATTCACTTTTTAAATTGTGTAGTTGATTTACCATGTTGTGTTAGTTTCAGATGTTCAGCAAAGTGATTCAGTCATATATATACATTCTTTTTCAGATTCTTTTCCATTACAGGTTATTACAAAACATTGAATATAGTTCCCTGTGCTATACACTAGGTCCTTGTTATTTATCTATCTTATATATAGTAGTGTGTACCTGTTAATCCCAAACTCGTAATTTATCCCTCCCTTCCCCACCCCCCTTCCCCTTTGGTAAGCATAAGTTTATTTTCTGTGTCTGTGAGTCTATTTCTGTTTTGTAAATAAGTTCATTTGTGACATTATTTTAGATTCCACGTTGTATGCCTTCTTTGGAAAAATGTTTATTCAATTTCTTTGCCCATTTTAAAATCAGGTTATTTGTCGTTTTTGTTCTTGAGTTGTATGAGTTCCTTATATATTTTGGATATTACCCCTCTATTGAGTATATGGTTTGCAAATATTTTCTCCCATTCCATAGGTTGCCTTTTCATTTTGTTGATGGTTTCCTTTGCTGTGCAGAAACTTTGGTGTGATGTAGTCTCACTTGTTTATTTTTGCTTTTGTTACCTGTACTTTCAGTGTCATAGCCAAAAAATCATTGCCAAGACATATGTCAGGAAGATTTTCCTCTATGTTTTTTACTAGGAGTTTTTCAGTTTTAATTCTTATGTTTAAGTTTTTAATTCATTTTGAATTAATTTTTGTGTATGTTGTATGATGAGTTCAATTTCATTCTTTTGCATGTGGATATTCAGGTTTCCCAACACCATTTACTGAAGAGACTATCCTTTTCCCACTGACACAAATAAATGGAATGATATCCCATGTTCATGGCTTGGAAGAATTAATATTATTAAAATGTCCATAGGACAATACTACCTGCAGATTCAATGCAATTCCTATTAAAATTCCAGTGACATTTTTCACAGAAGTAGAAAAATAATCCTAAAATGTGAATGGGGACGGAATACTCTAAATAGTGGGGAATAACATGAACAAAGAGGTGGAGGTAGAAAATTATATGTAGTCAGTTTGGTTAAATTATAAAGCACAGGTTATTAAACTCAGCTGCATGTGGAATTATAAGAATTTTTTGAAAATACTGCTTGTAGTGCCGCATCCCTGAGATTCTGATGAACTTGTTCTGAAGCACAGCCTGGGCATCAGGATTTTCCCAAGTTCTCCAGGTAAATCTAATGTGCAACCAAGGTAGAAAACCACCACTCTAGAGTGTATAAAACTAAGTGAAAAAAACTTAGAGGGCTTCCCTGGTGGCGCAGTGGTTGAGAGTCCGCCTGCCGATGCAGGGGACGCGGGTTCGTGCCCCGGTCCGGGAAGATCCCACATGCCGCGGAGCGGCCGGGCCCGTGAACCATGGCCGCTGAGCCTGCGCGTCCGGAGCCTGTGCTCCGCAGCGGGAGAGGCCACAGCAGTGAGAGGCCTGCGTACTGCAAAAAAAAAAAAAAAAAAAATTTAGAATGTAGATTGAGGTCACAGCTGGAAGAAATTACATAGAAGACTCTGAAGACTGGGCTTTGTTTTATGGATGGGAGGGTTCATTAAATTTTTTCTTTTTTTACCAAGTGGGCAGTAGAACATGGTGGTTGAAAGTGATGGCTGTGGAGTCGGGCTGCTTGGGTTTCAATCCTGGCTCTGCCACTTGCTAATTGTGTCCTCTTGGGATTCTGATTCTGCCTCAAGGGCAAGATTTCTTCACTGCCTAAATCAAAACTTTACCAATAAATGTTGCCCTTCATATACAGAGGTGACCCTCCTGAGCCTTTATCCATGGAGCCTGAACTCTGAGTTTGTTTTCTCAGCACTACAATTCCTAAATTTGCTCTGTTCTAGCCTACATCACTTGCCCAGTATCCTTATGACCATCATGCATTGGAATGAGATGTTTAGCTGGGCTTCGAGTTGTCAAGGGTAACTCTGTCATGGTACAGATATCTAAGCTGCAGAGAGGAGAGTACAGCTAAACTGATGCGCTAACCACCTAAGCTAATCACTATAGCTATGTTACCCTGTGTTACAGAAGGACAGTGGCAATATTTGCCCAATAAAGGAATAAGTGTTTAAACCAGAATTCTTAGAATCAAGTGGAAGAGATCATAATATATGTAAAACAAAGAAAAACATATGATGCGTATACTCAAACGACATGCAGAGAGAGTCTAATAATATTGGCCACAGTTGTTAAGAAAATGAGAAGGGACAGGGGTTGGTATCAGTGAAGTTTCACAAAGACAGTACAACCTGAAGGCCCTGTGAGAGGATAGAACTTATTCAAATATAAGGGGATAAGAAGAATCAATATATTTTACTGTGGCAACATTTGTCTTGTTTTTCTTCTTATGTGCTTCCTTAAAAGGATCCACCCATTCTAAAAGAATGCACTTCACTGCACACACCCCACCAACAGGGACAGAATGCAAATATTTTCCCTCACCTCAGGGGAGTATTTGAAAACGCTCTCTTGGAAAGGAAACCAATTTATTTGGTTGCTAATTATTTTGGCTCTGGTTTTAATGAGCCATCCACTGTAAAAGATAAAGAGGATAATCAGACTTTTTCTCTCTTTTTTCGGTAAAATGATTTAAAGACTATGGACAAGTATCATGTAGTAGTTAAGATCACGGGTGCTGGTGCCAGGGTATTTGTGTTTGTACCCCTGGTATTAGATGCGTGACCTTGGGCAAATTGCTTAAACGTATCCCTCTCTGTGCCCAGAAGGCCTCATCCATAAAATGAGAATAATAGTAGTACCTATGCCAAATGTTTGTAATGAGGATTAAAACAGTGGTTATTATTATTGTTGTTATTTTTATTTATTGTCATCATTCGCCTGGAATCCTGGGAAAGCATGGGAAGTAGACGGTATAGACAGATGGGACTACAGAGTCTTCTAAATGATTCCAGGGTAATTGCCTAGGAAATTGTGTGTGTGTGTGTGTGTGTGTGTGTGTGTGTGTGTGTGTGTGTGT
>NW_021703768.1:90340705-90367300 GCF_005190385.1 Monodon monoceros
TGTGTGTGTGTGTGTGTGTGTGTGTGTGTGTGTGTGTGTGTGTGTGTCTCTGTTGGAGAAAGAAAGCCCGGAAATGAGACAAAGTGCTGGCTGGACAGTGTCTGTTGAGCACACTAGAGAAGGACTCTATGCAGAACATTGCTTTGGTGCCAAACAATCAGATTTCTCCCCAGCAGCCAGCTGCCTTGTCTGTGTCTAATGAAGAATCTACTTTGCGTACACCCAGGATCCAGCCAGTTGATTCTGCAACCACCGAGAGGAGGAATAGTACACATCTGCTGTTTTTATATGTGTTTTCTTTATCAAGTGGTAGTCTAACAGAAGTATGGGCCATTAATGCCACAGGAATTTGGTTTATCTCCATCAAATTTACCTAGTGTGGACAACTATGAAGTCTGCAAACAACACACAACAAACCTCAGAACACCTGTCTCCAAAAGGGGGCCATGGGCACCAAAGAATTGATGTTGGGGGAATTCCTCTAACCTGTATGTCTAGGGTACCTGATTCGAACAAGTCTGAGGCCCCCGATCTGTAACACTATTTAGTAACATCTCGTGTTACAAATGGCTGAGTCTTGTAATGAGAGAAGGACCCCTTTTCAAAGAACTGCGTGTTCTGTGGAAGGAACTCCTCAGACACTTGCTCTGGGGCAGAGCCACACAGTGTGGTCCTTGGACCACAGCATCAGTGCCACCTGGAAGCTCATAAGACAGGCAGAATCTCAGGTTTCCTTCCAGACCTACTGAATCAGAATCTCCCTTTACAAGGTCCCAGGAGACTCAGGTGTGCATTAGAGTTTGAACAGCTCTGTTCCCATGGACTCAAATGGGTCACGCACCTTTTCTGGGTGCCTGGAGTTGCAAAGCACTGTGAAAGACTATGGTTGATTATTTCCCAAAGTTCAAGGAAAAGCATCCCCATAAAGCACAGATAATGCTAATAAGCAGAGCAATTACAAGTAAACCCTCTTCTTTGAATTAGCAATTGAAGAAATATACAAAGAAACATGTGCAATTCTTCATTTTGAGACTTTTTAACCCTCAAAGGTCTTGAAAGGAGAGATGCATCTGGAATGCAGCATTACACTTAGATCCTTCAGATATTTAGATCAAAGCCCATCAAAGTGTTTGTGGGCTCAAAGGCAAAAAGACATCAGTTCTGAAATACAAGAGTTGTGCTGAGGCAGTTTTTGTACTTTTGTGTGTCCTTTTGAGGAAGAGTTCTTCTTGAGCCTTTGAACCCTAGAGACCTGCCAGTTTGAGTGGAAGAGGTGCCATTTTCCTTTAAGCTGCAGGTTGCCTTCTGTTCAGATCCTCAAGCATCAAGGTCAGGTCCTGTTCAGAATAACTGAATGTTAATTGACTTGCTGGGAATTTACGTGCATTGTCTTGTTTACACCAATGTTCTGCTGGCAGTTTGTAAATCATTCTCTCCCGTGGGCTCTGACGTGGATTTGAAGTTTGTTTCTGTTTTATAGGAGTTGGGTTAATCTCTAGCTATGCTAGAGGGTTAGAGAAATGAGATAGAATGGGCGGGGGGGGGGGGACCTCTCCCCCCGACACTCCTGTATCGTGAATGATTATCACAATTGCCAGGGATTGTGAAGACTGCATTTACCTCCAGGTAAGAAACAGACTGGCTATATAATTAGGCTAACACTTTCTGGGGAGATTTTTTTGTTCTTTACCTTTGCCAAATGTATATAGGCTACTGCTTGCTTGAGCATGCCCTTGGCAACTAACCAACACACACACACACACACACACATACACACGCAGGGGCACAGACTGGCTGGCACACTCATAACGACCATGCAAGGTGACCTCAGTGATGTGTATGCCTACCCCTTGCCATGGTCCATTTCTCAATGCATTGGGCAGCCTTCCAAATACACAGCAGCTCTCTATGCAGTAATCACTTGACGTCGTTGAAACCCCAAGCAGAAGATATACAGTTCCCGTACATCTTGCTCTGTTTTTGGTCTGTGTTAACTGTAATCCCACTGTTGCTTATTCTTCTTGCCACTGACTGGCTATGTAACCTTGGGCAAATCACTGTGCTTCAGTTTCCTTATCTATGCAATTAAGTGGCTGTACCTTTTAGCTGTAGCCTGGCTTTCACACTTTTTCCTTTGGTTCTAGGAAGTAAAACAGTTGCCAACTCCCAGGCTGTTCACTGGGGACCTGAAGCCTGGAGCTGCAATGCTATAGTGAAGACTGTAGTGGCCTCAGAGGGTTTGTTTGGAATTCCAGATCTGCCTTTAACTTAACGTGCATCTTACCTTTGGCAGATCTCTTGGATTTTCAGTTTCCACATCTGAAAAATGGAGATGAATATCCTGTCTTGCTAACCCTGTAGGGCTGTGATGAGAATGTATTGCACTCAGAAAAGTGCTCATCAGTACAGAGGCTGATAAATTACCAGGTTTTTCTGATCCGTCCTTTTAGTCAGGGAGGTGGCATCAAGCTGGTCCCAGTCCCTGAGTATCCGCAGTTAGCCACAGCTGCATTGCAGAATCCTATAGAGATAAGATTGCCAGGCTACCCTCAATACCACCCAAGCAGAGTTTCTAGGGGAAGGGATCAGGCATATGAAATGGACATGAAGGCTGATTTGAGAACTAGTGATCTGGAGACAAGGAAATCTTACCACTCTCTTGATCTGAAATCCTAATATTCATTGTTTACAACAGGATGTCTCTTCTCACATCTGATGCCTGAGGTGTGGTGCCGACAAAGATAGAGTGTGTAAGGGGCTGTCCTGCTGTCACCTTCTTATTAAGCTTGACAGATATACCTTCTAGTCTTGAATCTTGGTTTCCTTCCCCATATATTAAGTGGAAATCATCTCTGACACAACTGTTGGAAATGAACTTCCCCAGAACTACATATCTTTTGGGAAAGTGTTCAACTTGAACTGTATTTACCCTCTCTAAGCCCTCTTTAAAGCACTAACTAGGCCACAGTGGAACTTCATCTATTGTCGTCATTTGGAAAGCTACAGTATTTGGAGATGATAGAAAAAGGAGGAGAGGAAATAGAGAGGAGCCACGCAAATCCATTTCTACTTAGACCATTTTGTTACCTGCTAGAGTCTGTTTGGAACTGACACCAGTTAGTTAAGTTCTGTGCCTAAGGAACAGCTTTGGGATGAGAGCCTGGAGCTTAAACAAACGGATTCACAAGCCACAAAGTCTTAGGCTTTGTCCTTCATTTCACTCTTCTGATCTAGTTCCACATACCTGGGAGTGAACTCAGGCTAGATGTTTCAGAGCCACAGTCCCAGGCTGGCACCATTAAGAACCTCAGAGGAGGTGGAGGGATGGGGAGAAAAAAATACCACTATCCAGGGACTTCCCTGGTGGCACAGTGGTTGGGAGTCCACCTGCCAGTGCAAGGGACACGGGTTCGATCCCTGGTCCAGGAAGATCCCACATGCTGCCGAGCAACTGGCCCCGTGCACCGCAACTGCTGAGCCTGCTCTCTAGAGCCCACGAGCCACAACTACTGAGCCCATGTGCCACAACTACTGAAGCCCACGCCCCTGGATACTGTGCTCCGTCACGAGAGAAGCCACAGTAGTAGGAGGCGCGCGCACCTCAACAAAGAGTAGCCCCCGCTCGCGGCATGTTCACTTTGAGCAAAAGAACAACAGATCCTTCTGCAAAAGAGAGAGAAAGAAAGAAAACAGGCCCTCTTTCTTTAATCTAGCAGAAAAGAAGGAATTACCTCAGTGCATGCTCCTACTGGTATAAATAGCAGTATTAGGAGAAAAGCTTGTTTCTCCATGACTGAAACACATTTAGGACACAGAACCTGGACTCCATCTCTTCTCTATTTCCCTGGTTACTTTAACACTGTGAGCTTTGGACTCCAGGGAGAAAGTCTAAAAACACTATAGCCTATTTGTTCAAAAGGTAACAAAGATTGAAGGGCCCTGCTTTTGCCTAAAGGGAAAAAAGGAATATAAAATCTTAATGTTTTCATTTTTGAACTCTAAACCAAAGTCAGACCTTGGAATACTCTTTATTTTTCTTTTTAATAGGCAATGTGAAGACGTGGTAACACAAATTCAAATGGCACAGCAGGAAATATATTGAAAAGTTATTCTCCCTTCCAACCCTGCCCACCAGCACTCCAGTTCCCCTTCCCTGAGGCTATCTCTGATGGCAGTTTCTTGTGGATCCTTCCAGAGATGATATTCTCTGCATATCGAAGTGTGTGTGTGTGTGTGTGTGTGTGTGTGTGTGTGTGTGTGTTGATGTATTTATGCATGGGCACCTTCACAGAGCTCTGACTTCCTTCTTTTAACATGAATAGTTGCTTCCTTTTCACACTCTCCTGCTCCTTGCTTTTCTTCACTTAAAAAGATGTCTTGGGTTTCCCTGGTGGCGCAGTAGTTGAGAGTCCTCCTACCGATGCAGGGGACACGGGTTCGTGCCCCGGTCCGGGAAGATCCCACATGCCGCGGAGCGGCTGGGCCCGTGAGCCATGGCCGCTGAGCCTGCGCGTCCGGAGCCTGTGCTCCGCAACAAGACAGGCCACAACAGTGAGAGGCCCGCGTACTGCAAAAGAAAAAAAAAAAAAAAAAAGATGTCTTACTTGGGGAGGGCCGAGCAGTCGGACTGGCCGCTGAGATGAGCGCTTCACTGGGGCAGTCTCTGCATACCATGGGGAGATAGACGCTGCTGCCTTTGGGCTTGGTCCTCATAGCTCCAAAACGAAACAAGATCTCGATAAGCTCTATGAGCTGAAGTCCAAAGGGCATTAGATTATGAACCAGTTTGGCCCCTCAGCCCCAGTCAACCTGTCCAGTTTCTCATCATTAAAACCGGAACCAGCTAGCACCCCTCCACAAGGCTCCATGGCCAATAGCCCTACAGTGGTAAAGATCCCAGGCGCTACTGGGACGATAGAGTGTCTCAGCCCTGAAAACAATCAGGTATTGACCAAGAAGAAGTTACAAGACTTAGTAAGAGAAGTGGATCCTGATGAGCAATTGGATGAAGATGTGGAGGAGATGCTACTGCAGATTGCTGATAATTTTATCGAGAGCGTGGTGACAGCAGCCTACCAGCTTGCTCGGCATCGCAAGTCCAGCACCCTGGAGGTGAAGGATGTCCAGCTGCATCTAGAACGCCAGTGGAACATGTGGATCCCAGGGTTTGGCTCTGAAGAAATCCGACCCTACAAAAAAGCTTGCACCACAGAAGCTCACAGAGAATGGCATTGATCTGGAAAACAACCAAGAAATAACACACGGAAAGGTCAGGGAATGGACAACAACGTATTTGGAGATACTTGAGCTGAGACCTCAGTTATCTCATCCTTGGATTTTTTTTTTAATGCTTTACAGAGAAGCATATATATATATATATATATATTTTTTTTTTTTTTTAACATCTTTATTGGGGTATAATTGCTTTACAATGGTGTGTTAGTTTCTGCTTTATAACAAAGTGAATCAGTTATACATATACATATGTTCCCATATCTCTTCCCTCTTGCATCTCCCTCCCTCCACCCTCCCTATGCCACCCCTCCAGGCAGTCACAAAGCACCGAGCTGATCTCCCTGTGCTATGCGGCTGCTTCCCACTAGCTACCTACCTTACGTTTGGTAGTGTATATATGTCCATGCCTCTCTCTCGCTTTGTCACAGCTCACCCATCCCCCTCCCCATATCCTCAAGTCCATTCTCTAGTAGGTCTGTGTCTTTATTCCTGTCTTACCCCTAGGTTCCTCATGACATTTTTTTCCCTTAAATTCCATATATATGTGTTAGCATACGGTATTTGTCTTTCTCTTTCTGACTTACTTCACTCTGTATTACAGACTCTAGGTCTATCCACCTCATTACAAATAGCTCAATTTCATTTCTTTTTATGGCTGAGTAATATTCCATTGTATATATGTGCCACATCTTCTTTATCCATTCGTCCAATGATGGGCACTTAGGTTGTTTCCACTCTGGGCTATTGTAAATAGAGCTGCAATGAACATTTTGGAACATGACTCTTTTTGAATTATGGTTTTCTCAGGGTATATGCCCAGTAGTGGGACTGCTGGGTCATATGGTAGTTCTATTTGTAGTTTTTTAAGGAACCTCCATACTGTTCTCCATAGTGACTGTACCAGTTCACATTCCCACCAGCAGTGCAAGAGTGTTCCCTTTTCTCCACACCCTCCTCAGCATTTATTGTTTCTAGATTTTTTTAAGATGGCCATTCTGACTGGTGTGAGATGATATCTTATTGTACTTTTGATTTGCAATTCTCTAATGATTAATGATGTTGAGCATTCTTTCATGTGTTTGTTGGCAATCTGTATATCTTCTTTGGAGAAATGTCTATTTAGGTCTCCTGCCCATTTTTGGATTGGGTTGTTTGTTTTTTTGTTATTGAGCTGCATGAGCTGCTTATAAATTTTGGAGATTAATCTTTTGTCAGCTGCTTCATTTGCAAATATTTTCTCCCATTCTGAGGGTTGTCTTTTCATCTTGTTTATGGTTTCCTTCACTGTGCAAAAGCTTTGAAGTTTCATTAGGTCCCATTTGTTTATTTTTGTTTTTAGTTCCATTTCCCTAGGAGGTGGGTCAAAAAGGATCTTGCTGTGATTTATGTCATAGAGTGTTCTGCCTATGTTTTCCTCTAAGAGTTTGATGGTTTCTGGCCTTACATTTAGATCTTTAATCCATTTTGAATTTATTTTTGTGTATGGTGTTAGGGAGTGATCTAATCTCATACTTTTACATGTACCTGTCCAGTTTTCCCAGCACCACTTATTGAAGAGGCTGTCCTTTCTCCACTGTACATTCCTGCCTCCTTTATCAAAGATAAGGTGACCATATGTGTGTGGGTTTATCTCTGGGCTTTCTATCCTGTTCCATTGATCTATCTTTCTGTTTTTGTGCCAGTACCATACTGTCTTGATTACTGTAGCTTTGTAGTATAGTTTGAAGTCAGGGAGCCTGATTCCTCCAGCTCCGTTTTTCATTCTCAAGATTGCTTTGGCTATTCGGGGTCTTTTGTGTTTCCATACAAATTGTGAAATTTTTTGTTCTAGTTCTGTGAAAAATGCCATTGGTAGTTTGATAGGGATTGCATTGAATCTGTAGATTGCTTTGGGTACTAGAGTCATTTTCACAATGTTGATTCTTCCAATCCAAGAACATGGTGTATCTCTCCATCTATTTGTATCATCTTTAATTTCTCTCATCAGTGTCTTATATTTTTCTGCATACAAGTCTTTTGTCTCCTTAGGTAGGTTTATTCCTAGATATTTTATTCTTTTTGTTGCAATGGTAAATGGGAGTGTTTTCTTGATTTCACTTTCAGATTTTTCATCATTAGTGTATAGGAATGCCAGAGATTTTTGTGCATTAATTTTGTATCCTGCAACTTTACCACATTCATTGATTAGCTCTAGAAGTTTTCTGGTAGCATCTTTAGGATTCTCTATGTATAGTATCATGTCATCTGCAAGCAGTGACAGCTTTACTTCTTCTTTTCCGATTTGGATCATTTTCATTTCCTTTTCTTCAGAGAAGCATATATTTTTTATTAACAGTGCAGCAATATCTATAATGACTGACAGGATCTGCCAAAAGAATAAAGCCTCCTACCCCAGAAAAAAAAAAAAGGTGTCTTAGAGACAATTTCATATTAGGACATAGAGGTCAGTCTTCTTCATTTTAATATCTCTATAGAAGTGCATGGAGGTATGTATCATAATTTACTTAACCAGCTTCCTACTGGTGGGAACTTAGGCTCTTTTGATTCACTTGCTCCTACAATGTTGGAATGAATATTCTGCATATACCTTATGGTGTAAAATATTTTTGAATCTTAAACTGCCATGATGTAAATTGCTTCTCACATCTCTCCTCTTCAGTGGTTGCAAGTTTCTCCCAGGCTCAGCAGAAAACTTTAGCAGACTTAATTGTATTTTATTTTTAAAATATTAACTGTATGTCAGAGTACAGTGCTGATTTCTGGATGTGGGATGTCTCTCTGGTTTAGGTTAGCTGTTACCATCCTAGCCAGGGAAGACAAAAGTTTTATCTGTGTTTCCACATGGCCACTAGATCAGTCATTGAGCAAATGTGACCCTTTCTGCTATAGTGGTAAGGTCACAAAAGTCACCTTAACAACCTGAGGAAATCAATTCCAACAATATCTAGGAATCACATCTGACTCAGGGCTTTCTGGATGCATAGAATTTCTGCCTCTGCATTGATAAGATCATACATATGTATGTACCAGAACTCAGCGTTCCCTGGGGCTCTAGTTTTCAACTCTGAATAAATAGAAACTGGAACACATTTGAAATGAGATTGAAGGCTCTGGGAATATTGGAGGTTGTACTTTTATTTCTTAAATAGCAAACATGTTTTGGCAGTGGATAAATAGGGATCTAGCTACATAGGGATGGTGAGGTAATCCTTCCGTCCATCAGGTGCAGGGCCATGCAAAGATACCAAGGTTGTCTTTAAAAGTTGGAAGCTTCCTATCTGAGGGCACAATTGCTAGAGAAGATTTGTTGTTTGATCGATAAAGGAAAAGGAAAGAGGTATTGGGGAGGGGAGCAGGCAATACTGAGGTAATGAAAAGAGTACGCGTTAAGCGTTAGAAGACTTGTACCTTAGTTCAAACCCTTCGTGATTTTAGTTAGGACCCAAGTCAGAAAGCCCAAGTCAAACTTAAGTAAAAAAGGAAAAGTAGTTGTTCTACAGGACTGTCTTGATGCAGGGATTTAAGAAGCATCAGCGCACCCAATCTCTCTTCAAGCTTTTGTCTGCTCAGTGTTGGCTTTATTCTCACACTCCAAATGGTCACACATTGGCTGCCAATAGCTCCTGTCCTTAATCTTCCCAGGCTCAAGACTCGCAGATAGAAAATCTCCTCTTCCCTTAAGAGTTCAAGTAAAAGTTCTGTAAGGGCAAGGATCTAAAGTCAGAGTGCTCTTACCAAATAAACTGGGAAATAAGTACTTGGTGCCCCCAGATTCAAAATGTCTGCAACAGGCTCTCACTAGGCATCTGGCTTTGGCTCACCTAATTTCTTATGGTCTGACTTTTCCTGTTCGTAAAATATGGTTAAACTTGATAATCTTTGTGATCTCTTCCAGTTCTAAATGAATTTTCTTTCTTTCTTGCATCCTTTGTTTTTTTCACATTAATTAAGCATTTAACCTAAACAGGTATTTTCCCAGTTGCTATCTTGACTGTTGATATTTTAATAGGTATAAGAAACAGATATATGTCTAAAAATAAGAATAAAATATATGTAATCTAATAGGGGTAAGTATGAAGAGCAACTGGAACACAGGAGAGGGAGCAATTAATTCACTTGAGATTGTAACACCTGAATCTAGTTTGAAGCATGACCAGACTTTGACAAATCTGTGGTGCGAACATTAGCAGGTAGGATACATGCAGTAAAAGTATGAAGCTGGAATTACTTACAAGGAGAAAAGTATAGTAGCAAATTCACCCACACTTATATATTGACTTACTATGCCTTCTGGTAGTACCCAAAGAGGGGGTGAGGACAATATAGAGGCAGATCAGAAGGCGTTAACCAGATAGTTAAAGAGTGGACAAGCATGATTTCTGAGCAAGTATTGATATCATGGACTTGAATCAGGAAATAAATGCTGAAGATTAATTAAATAATTTAAACAAGAGATTGGCAAGGAACAAAACAAATCTAACTTAAGTAAGCCAAATTAAACCATACCACCACCATTACCACCAGAAAACAGCATAGTGACTTGTGGCATATAACCCAATGAAGTTAGAAATCAGTTAACAATGGAGATTTGATTTTTCCCCTGAAATCTTGAAACATGGGAGTCTCCCTTGTGATGGATTGTGTGTTCATACATGAAGTTAGAGGAATGAATCAGAAGACCTCTTAAAGCCCTAAGGTCCTCACATTCTAACATTTTGCTTTGCCCCAGTGGTTGTTCTATGCAGTGACTTTACCTCAAATGAAAAATTGCTGCAGCCTACTAGTTGATGCTTATTAGAGACAAATGTGCTGGTCCATGGGGACTATTTTAAAGACTGTAAAGGGAATGCCATTCTCTGAATTTGAAGGGGGGAAATAGCAACCAAAATTATCAGAAAAAAATCTGTATTCTACCCAAGCATATTCTTCTTGAGAACAACAAAAGGCCTCACAGAGATGATCACTATAAAGACAGGAACTGTTGGAACAGGAGAGGGGTAATCAGGGATGAAAGACTGAGTTTTCCTACTCTACCTTACCTTCTAATCCAGTTCTTTTCTAAAGCAAATTCTTAAGAGACTAAATGTATTCACTTTTCTAGGGAGAGTTAATTATAGTCTCATTTAGAAATAAGAGAGTACCGGGGGCTTCCCTCGTGGCGCAGTGGTTGAGAGCCCGCCTGCCGATGCAGGGGACACGGGTTCGTGCCCTGGTCCGGGAAGATCCCCCATGCCGCGGAGCGGCTGGGCCCGTGAGCCATGGTCGCTGAGCCTGAGCGTCCGGAGCCTGTGCTCCGCAACGGGAGAGGCCACAACAGTGAGAGGCCCACGTACCGCAAAAAAAAAAAGAAATAAGAGAGTACCTTACTTCACCCTTTAAAGTTCCTTCCAGGACTACTGTGATTCTACTAAAATGCTTTAGGCATTAAATAGAGTCAGAAAACTAAATATGCATTCTTGGTTCTAACACAAAAAGGAAAAAAAAATGTTTCAAAGACAAGAAAAAGAGAAAAAAAGAAAGTTTTTCCCATTCAATGTTTACTTTCATGGGAATGCAAATATTTAGCATTGTGGTTTTCACACTGAAGATGAATGTCAGTTTACTGCAAAGATGTGAATTAATTCTTGAAATAAAGTCTAATATGCAAAATAAAATTTCAAACATATATTAGGAAGAACATGCTGTGCAGGGAATTGTGGAGAATATGAAAGACATAGTCACCACCTCAGGGGGCTTCTAGACTAATGGGAGATAAGATTGTCAACTGAAAAGAAAACACACACCCTGAAAGCTGAGGATTATGTTTTTATTTTTTTATTGGAGTATAATTGCTTTGCAATGTTGTGTTAGTTTCTCCTGTACAATGAAGTGAATCAGCTATATGTATACATATATCCCCTCCCTCTTGGACCTCCCCCTACCCCATCTCAGCCATCTAGGCCTTCACAGAGCACTGAGCTGAGTTCCCTGTGCTATACAGCAGGTTCCCACTAGCTATTTATTTTACATATGGTAGTGTATATACGTCAAACCTAGTCTCCCAATTCATCCCACCCTCCCCTTCACCCCCCCCGTGTCCACACATCTGTTCTCTACGTCTGCCTTTCTATTCCTGCCCTACAGATAGGTTCATCTGTACCATTTTTCCAGATTCCACATATATGTGTTAATATACGATATTTTTTTTCTCTTTCTGACTTACTTCACTCTGTATGACAGACTCTAGGTCCATCCACATCTCTACAAATGACCCAGTTTCATTTCTTTTTATGGCTGAGTAATATTCCATTCAGTATATGTACCACATCTTTATCCGTTCATCTGTTGATGGACATTTAGGTTGTTTCCATGACCTGGCTATTGTTAATAGTGCTACAGTGAACATTGGGGTACATGTGTCCTTTTGAATTATGGTTTTCTCAGGGTATATGCCCACTAGTGGGATTGCTGGGTCATATGGTAGTTCTATTTTTAGTTTTTTAAGGAACCTCCATACTGTTCTCCACAGTGGCTGTATCGATTTACATTCCCACCAACAGTGCAAGAGCGTTCCCTTTTCTCCACACCCTCTCCAGCATTTATTGTTTGTAGATTTTCTGACGATGCCTATTCTAACAGGTGTGAGGTGATACCTCATTGTAGTTTTGATTTGCATTTCTCTAATAATTAGTGCTGTTGAGCATCTTTTCATGTTTTATTTGGCAGACAAAACTGAGGACTTAAGCCCAGGACACAGCGTCTCAGATAGCTCTGAGAGACTGCTTAGAAGAGGTAAGGGAGGAGCCAGGAGAAATAGGAGTTTTTGCAACAAAGACCGGGTAGTCGGAACTTCAAAAGATTACTGTTAATTATATACTCCAATAAAGATGTTAAAAAAAATAAAGAAAACCACATATCTCAAGTTAAGGAATTTAGTGCTTTTCTATGTATGGGAAGATGCAAGAGTCTGGGCTCACTGAAGTCATTCCTTTGATATGCACCTGAGCTATCTGGGGCCAGTATTCTGTGCTTTCTCATCCTGAGTCTTCTCAGGATGCACTGTCATTAGGGGTGGCTGCAGCAGCTGACTGCTAGATGGTGGGCATCCTGTTTCTATCCTGAGTTCCTTTAGGGCTCACTGTCGGGGGTGGGTGTAATGTGATGGCTTGATGGTGGCAACATCCTTTGTTTACTGATATGGCACGCAACATTTTTTTTCATTGATAAGACTTTGATATAGGCATAATATGCTAAGAGGTATCCAAAGAGAAATCTCTCAAGGAAAACTCGAAAGATGAAGTGATGTTTGATATGGACCCTGAAGCAAGTATAGATTTTCTAGCAAGAAAAGAACGGGAGGGTTTCAAGATGGAAGAAACAGCATGAGCAAAGGGACAGAGATAGGAGAGCACGAGGGGCAACAGGTATAACAGTTTAACTGGAAACAATAAGTTCTACATGGGGTAGGCATGCCTTACCATGGACTTCACTAGTAGTGAGTGAGGTAGAGCAAAAAGCTATGTAGAAATTTCTGGTATATCTTTGGGAAAGAAGGAGACTGACCCCTTGGGAAGCATGGACAGACCTTTGTGCTGAGCCCTTCCTGCTAGACCATTATGCTGTATTTCATTAGAGTGGAAATGGGGCTGGAAGCACTCTGAGGAGATAAGGGTGGGGGGATAGAGAATGCTTCCTGGGACCGTCTGGGTTCTTATGTTTGAGGCCCCTTCTGATAATTGTTTAAATTTGGCCTTTTAAATCATTTTCTTCCCCCAGAACAAACTCCTAGTCATACTTCCAATATTAGCTCCCATTTCTCTCCTCTATGATAGAACAGTGTCCTTTGGTGAGTATAAGTTTTGCCAGGTGCTTTGACATGTGATCATTGATTCTCAAATCAACCTTACACATTAAATATTACTATCTCTATTTGATAGCCAAGCAGACTGGAGCTCACAGAATTTGAGCAACTGTCCCCAAATAATATGGGTACTAAGGGTCAGAGTCAGGAGTCAAATTTGCCAGCTACATGAGTGAGCCATCTTTGAAGTGGGCACTACAGACCCAGTCAAACCTTCAGATGAATAGAGCCCTGGCTGACATTGACTGAAACCCCATGAGAGACCCCAAATAAGAAGCAAAGTTCTTACCAGATTCCTGACAAAAAGCAACAGTAAGAGATAATAAAATCACTGTTTTTGTGTAAAGCCACATGATCTGTCCTAAGGATATCAGTCAGGCCCCCTTCCTCAACCACCCATCCTTGCCCAGTGGGCTCACACAGTGTCCCTATTGTTAAGGTTAGAGGTTATCCTTAGACTCAGTAATATGGGTTTCCACTCACCAAGGTTGATTGGGCTTCAGCCACTGCTGAGTGTGTAGCCTGTCAACAGCAGACTAACACTGAGCCCCTGTTAGGGCACTGTTCTCCAGGACAGCCAGTCAGCTGGCTGTACAGGACCATTTATATCATGGAAAGGGCAGTACATTGTTCTCATTGGAATAGATACTTACTCTGGATACTGAGTTGCTTTCCCTGCCAGAACTACCATTGATAGCTTTAAGGCGTGTCTCATTCATGGTCATGGTGCGTTAGTTTTCGATGTTGCATAACAAATTACCACAAACTTCATGAATTAAAACAACACACGTTTATTATCTCACAGTTTCCATGGGTCAAGATTGTAGGCATTGCTTATGTTGGTTCTCTGCCATCTCAACAAGGCTGCAATGTATTGTCAGGATGTGTTCTCATCTGGAGGCTCAGTTAGGGAAGAATCTGCTTCCAAACTTACTTGGCTTATTATTGGCTGTCATCTGGAGAATGATCTCAGGTCCTAGATGTCATATGAGGTTCCTTACTTTGTGACCCAGTCTATGGGCAGTTCAACATTTGGCTACTTACTTTTCAAGGCCAGTAGAAGAATCTCTCCCCCTCAGTCTGTTAAGATGAATATTATAAAATGAAAGATGATCCTGAGAGTAACATCCCATCACTTTCATCATATCTTGCAAAGGTAACATATTTATAGGTTCTGGGGATTAGGATGTAGACATATTTGGGCAGCTATTATTCTGTCTACCACAGATGGCTCTAGGGCGTAGAAGCCTTTAATGCTACTAAACATCTTACCGTAAAGAGAACGGGCACCACAACAAAGATTATCTAGCACAAATGTCAATTTGTGGAGATTGAGAAGCCCTCAGCTGGTGATTTGTTATACAGCATTATTAAGGCATTAGCTAAATAATTCACTGATAATGATGATTCCCTAAAATCCTCCAAGTCTTACTACTGTTGCCGGAAAAGAAAAGAACTAAGAGTCATCAGACTTGTTTTCAAGTCCAAAATTGGCCACATATTAAATATTCAGAGTGTGGAAAATCTACCCCTGAATCCCAGTTTACTCATTTATAAAATGGGAACAGTAATACACTAGCTCATAGAGTCGTTCTAAGGCTTAAGAGAATTTGTATACATAAGACATCTTTGTAAAGAGGCATACAGAGCCAAAATATATTTTTATTATTAAGAAAACTGGAATTCTATTTTGATAAAATTATATTAGGATAATACATTGTAGGACTTATAATAGGTCAAAATGTTTACAACCTGATTCTATGGATTTCTTTAACTGGCTTATTACAGTTTAACACAGAAGTGAATACAATTTTTTTTTTTTTTTTTTGTGGTACGCGGGCCTCTCACTGTTGTGGCCTCTCCCGTTGTGGAGCGCAGGCTCCGGATGTGCAGGCTCAGCAGCCATGGCTCACGGGCCCAGCTGCTCCGTGGCATGTGGTATCCTCCCCGACCGGGGCACGAACCCGTGTCCCACGGATCGGCAGGCGGACTCTCAGCCACTGCGCCACCAGGGAAGCCCATGAATACAATTTTGAAACACAAATTAGTCACCAATTTTTTTGAATTAGAAAAAAAATACTAAATATATATATATATATGTGTGTGTGTGTATATATAACATAGTTACATGTATATAATGTTAAAATTTGTGATATTTTTATTAAAATGGATGGCTTCTACAAGTTTTTAAATCCTTACTTCTTTTCACTTGGTAATATTATATAGTTTTGATCAGAATGAAAATGTATTATAATGGAGGAAAAATATATATTATTTTTCATTAGGAGAAATTGAACATATTAAGCTAGCAAAACAAAAAGGACAGCATAAATTCTAAGACAGTGGTAAAGCAGAGCAATTAAAGAAGGTGAGACTTCAGACTGCAAAATATATGCATCTGTGACCCCAGATGGAGTTTGGTTAAATGTACTTAGGGAGGCACGAGGACTGCACTCTGCGGGCCTCACTCCTGGCTGCTTTCACTGCAGGCCCCTTCCCAATGTAACTGATTCTAAAATAATAACAAGACTCAGGGAAACAAAGTAGATATTAATAAAGAGAAAATCAACTTGTCCTTTAGGAGCTTCATCTTGGAGAAGGTGGTTTGGAGAAAAGTTTAGGAACGTTTGTGCAGCTTAAAGGGATCTGATACAAAAGAGAAGACATTTAGGTTTTGTTTTAAATAAGGCTGTTCTCAGCCCACATGCTTAGGAGCTTCTGTGTACCTGTAAACCTCACTGTATCTCCCACTGACTTGATTGTCTCTTGATGGAAGCAACCTAGCCTAAGTAACACAAGCACAATGTTTCTAGAACTCTGATGTGCCATGGAGAGTGCCTGTGAGAATTTTCCACTCTGTGCTACAGTAAAGGTGCTTGGGCTTTACCAAACGTACATACCTCAGGCCACCACTGCAAATTCCAAAATCTTTAGAAGGCAAGTATATCTCAAATGCCACTCTTTGGGAAATGAGGCAATATGCATAGATAGATGCCTTCCCCTCCTCCAGATAATGGTAAAGGCATAGTGACAAAATTAACTGTTTGATGCAAGATTTTTCTCAATTGAGTTTGTTCACAAGTGACCAACATCTTTCTCCACCCATCTTCTTTATTCAGATAATCTTGTATCTCTGTATGGTCTGGTAAACGAAGTGCTGTTTTGAGCACATAATCTTGCCTGGAATATGCAAGGTGATATGTAATTGCACCCAGACACTGAGAATGCCTCTGACTGAGACTGAGCAGAATGAAAAGTAGGGAGGAGGCTCTTAGGACTTTTTGAGCTTTTAACTTTCAAGAGCAAGAAAATTTCATTTTGAAGTTCAATTCCTTTGGACTTGAATGTTTTTGGACTTATATTTGCAAGGGTATTTAATCTCTGATCTTTTCTCTTTGGGAATTTGATAATAGGTAGAGGTTTATATTCAATTTTGGTGCATCTCTATGTTGGCACTTTATTATTGGAGTATCTTCATGTTATCATTTAATTTCATTGCAGGATTTATGATGTGCTGTTTTAGGTAATGTTGCTGGATGTAACTTGAGAACCACAATAGAGAAGAGAATGAGTTTATTTTCATTCTTGAGTACAGAGTGGAATTGATTTAATTAATGCTCCTTTCTGATCAATTTCAGAATATGCCAGAGCCAAGTCTAAACTGTCTACAAGATGTCCTCGGATAATACACAAAAGAGCAGTGGTGGTGGTCATCTTAGGACAGTGGTCTTGTGAAAGTGGGAGCAGGTCTCTGCCCTGATCGCTTGCTCTTCTCCCCTGAATGCAAAAGTCCCAGCCCCAGCTGGCCACAGGCTTAATGATTAAACTCAATGATTAAGAGAAGAGAAAACTAGAGAATGTTGGCAGCAAACACTTCTTCCTTGAGGAGGAGACCCAAATAGTATTATTCGTATTCTTTCTCCTTTGCTCACTCCACCTCATGGTAGGGAAGGAAGAGTTCTTTATATACTTTAGTAACAAGTCCTTTATCTTATACATGATTTGTATATGTTTTCTCTCAGTCTGTGGTTTGTTTTTCCATTCTCTTAACAGTACCTGTCATAGCAAAATTTTTAACTTTGATGAAGTCTAATTAAAAAAATTTTTTTCCTTTATGGGTCTTGCTTTTAGTATAATGTCTATGGGCTCTTAACCAACTCTAGGTCATAAATATATTTCCTGTTTTCTTCTAAAAGTTTTACAATTTTATGTTTATATTCAGATCTGTAATCTATTTTGAATTAGTTTTTGTATAAAATGAGATGTTCAGGTCAAAGTTCACAATCTTTCATGCACATTGATATACAATTGCTCCAATACCATTTATTGAAAACACTATAATTAATCATTACATTTTTTGTATCTTTGTGAAAAATCAAACCGCCATATTTGTGTGGAAATATTTCTGGACTTTCTCTTCCTTTCCATTGATTTGTGTGCTTTCCCTTTATCAATACTACACTGTCTTTGGTAAGTGTTAAATTCACTTCCTCCCACTGTTTTCTTTTTCAAAATTGTTTTAGCTATTCCATTTTCTTTGCCCTTTCATATAACTTTTAGAATCAGTTTGTTCATATCTATAAAACATTATTCTGAGATTTTTATTGGTATTCCATTAAATCTATAGGTGAATTTGGGAATTTTTGACCTCTTTATTATGTTGAATCTTCTCATCCATGATTATGGTATGTCTCTTTATTTATCTAGGTTGTCTTTTACTTCTTTTATCAGTATTTTAAATATTTCAGTATAGAGCTCCTGTACATGTTTTGTTAGGTTTATAGTAATAATATTTAATTTTTGTTGCAACTATACATAGTGTTGCTTTTCTTTTCTTTCCAGTTGTACATCTAGTATATATGATTGATTTTTGTGTGCTGACCTTTTATCTTATGATTTTGTTAAGAGTTTCTTATGGATTCTTTGGGCTTTTCTACACAGCTTGTAGTCCTTGAGTAGGGACATTTTTATTTCTTCCATTCTTCTTTGTATCTCTCTTATTTCATTTTCATTTAAGCAGAGTTTTTGACAGGCTCATGAGGCTTGTATTATAAAATTGGACTTCAGGGCCTTCCAAGATGGTGAGACCTTGGTCAACTCCATAGGTTAGAACTCTGAACATTTATACCTTGAGGGTAAAAGTAAGCTGTAAACAACCTTGCCCTCTCAGGGGTGGAGACTTGTTTTGAATCCTTCTATTCTTTGAAAGATTTGATTTTTTTTTCTTTTTTGACTTGCTAGTGCCACTAGCATTGTGCCACGGGAAAAATTAATTTCTTCATGAAAAAAATAACATAACCCTAAGCCTCAAATTGTCTCCACTATTTTTGTATATATAGTGGGTGACATTCTACAGAAAATACCCTAACATACAAGAGGAGAAGAAAATGTGGCCAAAACCAAAGAGTAACAACATAGTATAACCTAGGTGGTGCATAGAATCATAGGTGATACAAATAATAGAAAAATCAGATACAGATTTTAAAATAACTCTGTTCAACATGTTTAAGGAAATAAGTAAAGTGTGGTAATTTTGAAAGAGGGCTGGAGACATAAAAGGCAACAAATTACAAAACTTCTGTAACTGAAAAAAATATAACATCTAAATTTAGGAATTTAAGGGATGAGTTAAAAATATTCAGAGTTGAATGGACAATGTTGAATTGGAAGGTATTTCAGAAGGAAGTGCCCAGAATGAAGCATGCAGAGGCAGAAAGAGGGAAAATACAGAAAATATCATGAAAGAAATTCTAATATAGGTTTATACTTCTAAGGTTCCAGGGAGAGAAGAGAATGGAGGCAGGAAAAATAGGAAAGAAAAAACTGTTTGGAATTTTCTATAAAAGATGAAAGACACCAAGCCACAGATTCAAGATACTATGAACAATAAATAGGACATGTCATAGCATAGTAAAACTGCTAAATCTAACGAAAAGGAAAAGACTTAAAGCAGCCAGAAAAAAAAGTTTATCTAAAAAGATGTAACAATTGGAATTTCAGCTGACTTCAACAGAAAGAATGGAGACCAGGGAATTCCCTGGTGGTCCAGTGGTTAAGATGCTGCACTTCCAAAGCAGGGGACATAGGTTTGATCCCTGGTTGGGGAACTAGGATCCCATATGCTGTGCAGCAAAAAAAAAAAAAAAAAAAGAAAGGAAACCAACCAGAAAAAAAAAGAGAAATATCTTCAAAGGGTTAAAATAATTCAAAACCTAGAATTCAAACCCAATACATCTTTTTCAAAAATGCAGAGTTAAAAACATTTATGTTCAAACAAAAGCAGAGTATTTATTAACACTGAATAAACCAATAAAAGGAGGGTTTGTGTTCAGGGTGTGTGGAACTTGGAACTCATTAACCTTGGTCCTTCTTTTAAAAGAAGGAATTCAAATTTTGTATACAAAGTTAGGTTTAAAAGTAAATATTTATTAGAAATAAAAAATAACAAGAAAATGCTTCTAAGAAAGCTAAAAATCCCCACAAATATCCCCAAATCCAAATTATATATTTTAATTAAATAACTATTAAGCATATCTCTAATCCTTCTTTAAATATTTCTGAGTTGCTTTTTTGGGCCAATTTTTACCATTTCATTTAGACCACTAGATATTATCAGGAAAATATGCATCAAATACTCTAAAATATCTTTTCTACTGAGATGCATAAAACATCACACACAAATAAAATTGATGTTTATAGAACTACTGCATGTTTATACTTTACAAGCACAAAAATTCTGATACATTTTATTTCACAGTTCCCATAAAGAGAAATGGATATACTGTTTATTTATAATGCTCCATTATTAAATGTATTCCTGATAAGAGAAACTTTTTGTTTTTATTAAGCATCATTTAGAATCTAATCTTCCATTTATGATTTTACATGTCTGATGAATCAGAGAATTTCCCACCTACTACTATTGGCTTTGTACATTTCAATGTCTTTTTTCCTTTCTCTCTTTCTTTCTTTCTTAATTGTTTTCTTCTCTCTTTCCCTTTCGTTTTTGTTTTTAAACTTTTTCTTGCATAATCACATATTCCCAATGCTGAGTGCCACAGGATGTCTTTTTCGTTTTTTTGCTATTTTTAAAATTGAAATACAGTTATTTGCAATATTATATTAGTTTCAGGTGTACTCCATAGTGATTTGTTATTTGCATACATTACAAAATGATCACCACAATAAGTTTAGTAACAATATGTCCCCATACATATTGTTATTAAGTTATTACAGTGTTATCAACCATATTTATTATGCTGTATATTACATCCCCATGGCTTTTTCTTTATTTTATTTCATTTTATTTTATAACTGGAGGTATGTACCTCTTAATCCCCTTCTACTATTTTGCACCTCCTCCTGTTTTCCTCTGGCAACCACCCATTTGCACTCTGTATCTATGAGTCCATTTTCATTTTGTTTTCTTTGTTCATTTTATTTTTTAGATTCCACATATAAGTGAAATCATACAGTATTTATCTTTCTCTTTCTGACTTATTTTGCTTAGCATAATACCCTCTAGATCCATTCATGTTGCAAAAGGCAAGATTTCATCTTTTTTTTTTATGGCTGAGTACTATTCCTGTGTGTGTGGTGTGTGTGTGTGTGTGTGTGTGTGTGTGTGTGTGTGTGTGTGTGTATGTATATATCACACCATTCTTATCCATTCATCTATTGATGGACATTTAGGTTGCTTTCATGTGTTGGCTATTGTAAATAATGCTGCAATGAACATGGGGATGCATATTTTTAATTAGTGTTATTCTTTTCTTTCAGTAAATACCCAGCAGTGAAATTGTTGGATTGTGTGGCAGTTCTATTTTTAATTTTTTGAGGAACCTCCATACTGTTTTCCATAGTAGCATCACAAATTTATAATCCCACCAACAGTGTATGAGAATTCCCTTTTCTGTACATCTTTGCCAACACTAGTTATTTGTTGTCTTCTTAATAATAGCCATTCTGACAGGTGTGAGGTAATATCATTGTGGTTTTGATCTGCATTTCTCTTCTAATTAGTGATGTTGAGAATTTTTTCATGTGTCTCTTGGTCATCTGGATATCTTCTTTGGAAAAATGTCTATTTAGGTCCCCTGCCCATTTTTTAATCAGGTTGTTTGTTCTTTTGATGTTGGGTCATATGGGTTCTTTGTATATTTTTGACATTAACTCCTTATCAGATATATCATTTGCAAATATCTTCTCCTATTAAGTAGGTGGCCTTTACATTTTGTTGATAGTTTCCATCACTGTGCAAAAACTTTTTAGTTTGACGTAGTCCTATTTGTATATTTTTGCTTTTGTTTCCCTTGCTTGAGGAGACAGATTCAAAAAAATATTGCTAAAACTGATGTCAAAGAACATACAGCCCATGTTTTTTTCTAGGAACTTTATGGTTTCAGGTTTTAAATTTTTTCCATTTTGAGTTTCTTTTTGTATATGGTGTGAGAAAGCAGTCTAGATTGATTGTTTTGCATGTAGTTGTCCGGTTTTCCCAGAAACATTTACTGAAGAGGTTGTCTTTTCCCCATTGTGTATTCTTGCTTCCTTTGTCATAGATAAGTTGACCATGTAAATGTAGTTTTATTTCTGGACTCTCTACTCTGTTCCGTTGATCTATGTTTTTGTGACAGTATCATACTGGTTGATTACTGTAGCTTTGTAGTTTACCTTGAAATCAGGCAATGTGATACCTCTAGCTCTGTTCTTTTCTCTCAAGATTCCTTTGGTTGTTTGAAGTCTTTTGTGTTTTCATACAAATTTTAGAATTATTTGTTCTAGTTCTGTGAAAAAATGCCATTGGGATTGCATTGAATCTGTAGATTGCCTTGAGTAGTATGGTCATTTTCACATTATTAATTTTTTTCAATCCACCATCATGATGTAGCTTTCTATTTGTTTGTGTCATTTTTAACTTCTTTAATCAATATCTTATACTTTTCAGATTGCAAGTCTTGTACATCTTTATTAGATGTATTACTATGTATTTTATTCTTTTTGTTGTAATCTTAAAAATATATATATTTATTTATTTATTTTTGGCTGTGCTGGGTCTTTGTTGCTGTGTGCAGGCTTTCTCTAGTTGCAGCGAGCGGGGATTACTCTTTGTTGTGGTGCACAGGCCTCTCATTGCAGTGGCTTCTCTTGTTGTGGGGCATGGGCTCTTGGTGTGAGGCTTCATTAGTTGCAGTACTTAGGCTCAGTAGTTGTGGCTCACAGGCTCTAGAGCGCAGGCTCAGTAGTTGTAGTGAATGGGCTTAGTTGCTCCGCTGCATGTGGGATCTTCCTGGACCAGGGATCAAACCTGTGTCTCCTGCATTGGTCGTCAGATTCTTAACCACTGCACCACCAGGGAAGCCTATTTGTTGTAATTTTATTATTTATTTATTCAAACACAAACTCTCAAAACTTATAATCATCCTCATCAGTTCACTCAGTCCCATGTAATTAATTTTGTTTTATCTTGAGCTTTTGTTAGCACTTTTATGAATTCATCAGTTTTCCATTAGAGTTCTGAAAATGCTTTTCCATTCAGTTCAGCAGTGTAGTCAGTCACCAGAAATCTGTACTTGTCAGAGTCTTTTCCATGAATTCCTTGAAGATCAAACCCTTTTATAGGAATATTTTTGCAAGAGCATAAGAGTACACCCAGAACTGTCTGTAAATGACAAAAGACTTAAAAATGACCACGGTTAAATATTTGATGAAAGTTCATAATAATGCAATTGACAAGGAAATTTAGTTATTTCTGAGATATACATTTTAAACTAATAACTAGAATTATGACTTATAACATTATACCAGAACATATAAGACTTTTAGAAATTGCATATAATGTCTAAAACATTTATATTAACATATTTCCATACAAATAACCCAAATAAAGTTTAGTATTAGTTGTTTTGTTTGTTTTTTATACTGCAGATTCTTATTAGTCATCAATTTTATACACATCAGTGTATACATGTCAATCCCAATCGCCCAATTCAGCACACCACCATCCCCACCCCACCGTGGTTTTCCTCTCTTTGTGTCCATACGTTTGTTCTCTACATCTGTGTCTCAACTTCTGCCCTGCAAACCAGTTCACGTGTACCATTTTTCTAGGTTCCACATACATGCGTTAATATACGATATTTGTTTTCCTCTTTCTGACTTACTTCACTCTGTATGACAGTCTCTAGATCCATTCATGTCTCAACAAATGACTCAATTTCGTTCCTTTTTATGGCTGAGTAATATTCCATTGTATATATGTACCACATCTTCTTCATACATTCGTCTGTTGATGGGCATTTAGGTTGCTTCCATGACCTGGCTATTGTAAATAGTGCTGCAATGAACATTAGGGTGCATGTGTCTTTTTGAATTATAGTTTTTTCTGGGTATATGCCCAGTAGAGGGATTGCTGGGTCATATGGTAATTCTATTTTTAGTTTTTTAATGAACCTCCATACTGTTCTCCATAGTGGCTGTATCCATTTACATTCCCACCAACAGTGCAAGAGGGTTCCCTTTTCTCCAAACCCTCTCCAGCATTTGTTGTGTGTAGGTTTTCTGATGATGCCCATTCTAACTGGTGTGAGGTGATATCTCATTGTAGTTTTGATTTGCATTTCGCTAATAATTAGTGATGTTGAGCAGCTTTTCATGTGCTTCTTGGCCATCTGTATGTCTTCTTTGGAGAAATGTCTATGTAGGTCTTCTGCCCATTTTTGGATTGGGTTGTTTGTTTCTTTAATTTTGAGCTGCATGAGCTGTTTATATATTTTGGAGATTAATCCTTTGTCCTTTGATTTGTTCGCAAATGTTTTCTCCCATTCTGAGTGTTGTCTTTTCATCTTGTTTATGGTTTCCTTTGCTGTGCAAAAGCTTTGAAGTTTCATTAGGTCCCATTTGTTTATTTTTGGTTTTATTTCCATTACTCTAGGAGGTGGATCAAAAAATATCTTGCTGTGATTTATGTCAGAGTGTTCTTCCTATGTTTTCCTCTAAGAGTTTTATAGTGTCTGGTCTTACATATAGGTCTCTAATCCATTTCACTTTATTTTTGTGTATGGTGTTAGGGAGTGTTCTAATTTCCTTCTTTTACATGTAGCTGTCCAGTTTTTCCAGCACCACTTATTGAAGAGACTGTCTTTTCTCCATTGAATATCTTTGCCTCCTTTGTCATAGATTAGTGGACCATAGGTGCGTGGGTTTATCGCTGGACTTTCTATCTTGTTCCATTGATCTATGTTTCTGTTGTTGTGCCAGTACCATACTGTATTGATTACTGTAGCTTTATAGTATAGTCTGAAGTCAGGGAGTCTAATTCCTCCAGCTCTGTTTTTTTCCCTCAAGACTGCTTTGGCTATTCGGGATCTTTTGTGTCTCCATACAAATTTTAAGATGATTTGTTCTAGTTCTGTAAAAAATGCTATTGGTAATTTGATAGGGATTGCATTGAATCTATAGACTGCTTTGTGTAGTATAGTCATTTTCACAGTATTGATTCTTCCAATCCAAGAACATTTTATATCTCTCCATCTGTTGGTATCATCTTTAATTTCTTTCATAAGTGTCTTATACTTTTCTGCATACAGGTCTTTTGTCTCCCTACATAGGTTTATTCCTAGATATTTTATTCTTTTTGTTGCAATGGTAAATGAGAGTGTTGCCATAATATGTCTTTCAGATTTTTCATCATTAGTGTATAGGAATGCAAGAGATTCTGTGCATTAATTTTGAATCCTGCAACTTTACCAAATTCATTGATTAGCTCTAGTAGTTTTCTGGTGACATCTTTAGGATTCTCTATGTATAATATCACGTCATCTGCAAACAGTGACAGTTTTACTTCTTCTTTTCCAATTTGTATTCCTTTTATTTCTTTTTCTTCTCTTATTGCCGTGGCTAGGACTTCCAAAACTATGTTGAATAATAGTGCTGAGAGTGGACATCCTTATGTTGTGCCTGATCTTAGAGGAACTGCTTATAATTTTTCACCATTGAGAATGATGTTTGCCATTGGTTTGTCATGTATGGCCTTTATTATGTTGAGATACGCTCCCTCTATGCCCACTTTCTGGAGAGAATTTATCAAAACTGGGTGTTGTATTTTGTCAAAAGCTTTTTCTGCATCTATTGAGAAATGGTTTTTATTCTTCAATTTGTTAGAATTTTATTCTTCAATTTGTTAATATGGTGTATCACATTGATTTATTTGCATATATTGAAGATTCCTTGCATCCCTGGGATAAATCCCACTTGATCGTGTCATGTGATCCTTTAATGTGTTGTTGGATTCTGTTTGCTAGTATTTGGTGAAGGATTCTTGCATTTATATTCATCAGTGATATTGGTCTGTAATTTTCTTTCTTTTTTTTTGTAGTATCTTTGTCTGTTTTTTTTATCAGAGTGGTGGTGGCCTCATAAAGTGAGTTTGGGAGTGTTCTTTCTGCAATTTTTGGAAGAGTTTGAGAAGGATGGGTGTTAGCTCTTCTCTAAATGTTTGATAGAATTCACCTGTGAAGCCATCTGGTCCTGGACTTTTGTTTGTTGGAAGATTTTAAATCACAGTTTCCATTTCATTACTTGTGACTCGTCTGTTCATATTTTCTGTTTCTTCCTGGTTCAGTCTTGGAACGTTATACCTTTCTAAGAATGTGTCCATTTCTTCCAGGTTGTCCATATTATTGGCATAGAGTTGCTTGTAGTAGTCTCTTAGGGTGCTTTGTATTTCTGTCTTGTCTGTTGTAACTTCTTGTTCTTGATTTCTAATATTATTGATTTGAGCCTTCTCCCTCTTTTTCTTGATGAGTCTGACTAATGGTTTATCAATTGTGTTTCTCATCTCAAAGAGTCAGCTTTTACTTTTATTGATCTCTGGTATTGTTTTCTTTGTTTCTATTTCATTTATTTTTGCTCTGATCTTTATGATTTCTTTCCTTCTGCTAACTTTGGGTTTTGTTTATTTTTCTTTCTCTAGTTCCTTTAGGCATAAGGTTAGATTGTTTACTTGAGAGTTTTCTTGTTTCTTGAGGTATGATTGTATTGCTAGAAACTTCCCTCTTAAAACTGCCTTTGCTGCATACCATAGGTTTTGGATCATTGTGCTTTCATTGTCATTTGTCTCTAGGTATTTTTTGATTTACTCTTTGATTTCTTCACTGATCTCTTGGTTACTTAGTAACGTATTGTTTAGCCTCCATGTGTTTGTGTTTTTTACGTTTTACTCCCTGTAATTCATTTCTAATCTCATAGTGTTCTGGTTGGAAAAGATGCTTGATATTATTTAAATTTTCCTAAGTTTACTGAGGCTTGACGGGTGACCCAAGATGTGATCTATCCTTGAGAATGTTCCGTGTGCACTTGAGAAGGGAGTGTAATCTGCTGTTTTTGGATGGAATGTCTTATAAATAACAATTCAATCTATCTGGTCTATTGTGTCATTTAAAGTTTCTGTTTCCTTATTTATTTTCATTTTGGATGATCTGTCCATTGGTGTAAGTGAGGTGTTAATGTCCCCCACTATC